>NC_051423.1:31499699-31522278 GCF_015228065.2 Penaeus monodon | reverse complement strand
TTGAAATTGCTCAATAATACAACACACACATAACAACAACACGGGGCTGAGACGCACAATTACACACACGATACAGAGAAATCAAAACGTAACTAACACACGAGCTTAAAGTAATGAACAAACAACACTGGGAAACCCTTGCACAAAAAACTATGTCAGAACACAAGAGACCCCAAGAGGTTCTGGAGTTCCTTCAGGAAACTCATGGGGTCAAACAGACAGACAGCACATACGTTTGCAATACACACAGACAGAAGGTTGACTCGGTGGAGGAGATGGAGCTTCTCCACAGGGAATTCTGGCAACAGAATTTCCATATCTCCCCCACTGAGAACGCCCGATTCGACCACACCACAGAAACCTAAGTCACACACTTTCTACAGCAACACAGAAACCTAACTCTCCCAGAAAACATCATTAGTCTAAACAATATCACAGAGGACAGTCCCCTCTCCACACCTATCACCCCAGAAGAAATTGTTAACGCCATTAAAAACACCAAAAACACAACACCAGGAGCAAGCATAAACAAAACAATCATTGAACATCTGCCGCCCACAATGATCCGCAGGCTACACCACATTTTCAATGCAGCACTGGCTACTTGAGATTTCCCCGACAAGTTTAAAACGCCACCATCACCCTCATACCAAAATCGGGAAAGTCAGCACATGAGGTGGAGAACTATCGCCCCATCTCATTGCTGGAAGTTCCTGGTAAACTGTTAGAGAGGCTAATCACACGCAGACTCACTACACACTGAAAACAACAACAAACATTACAGTAGGCAATACGGCTTTCGCCCACACAGGGGGACCGAGAGCGTTATCGCCCTCGCTTACGAGGAGATTGCTCTCGGTCTCGCTAACAAGCACCAGACTAACATCATTCTACGAGACGTCAGTAAGGCATTTGACAAGGTCTGGCACGACGGCCTCAAATACAAATTAATACAGTTACAACTCCCGACACATCTCACACGCCTCCTCTGCAGCTTCCTGGACCAGAGGACTGCCACTATACGCCTGGGAACCCACCTGGGCACCCCTCTCCACATGAGAAGTGGTGTACCACAGGGAAGCTTTTTATCGCCCACCCTATATATCCTGTACACAGCCAATCAGCCACACCCTACACCTTTCAGCAACTATTTTTCCTATGCAGACGACATCACACAAATAATTTCACACCCCTCTAAATCACAACACTTCATGAAACTCACAACAGAAAGAGCTATTCAGAACATCAACACATTCAAACTCATCCACATCGCAAGCAGAATCTCACAACCCATCACAGTCAATAACACTAACATCCCATACATAAACAGAGGCAACATTCTTGGATTCAACTTCACAAACAATGGATTCAACACACATCAAACAAAGAATCACCCAAGTACAAACAACACTCACCAAACTCAGACGCTTCACATGCTGCACACCACGAACAAAACTCAGACTTCACAAAACAACTGTCAGACCTGTCCTTGAATACACAGCTATCCCACTGGTTGCAATATCAAACTCACAAAAATACAAAATGCAATCAGTACAGAACAAAGCACTACTCTGGATACACGGCGCAACATTTATAGACCGAATTCCTGCGGAAACACTACACAGAACATACAGCATTGAACCACTACACAGAACATACAGCATTGAACCACTAACACACGCATACACAGACGAGCAAAAAACACCTGGGCCAGACTCTTAATTATTTTTTGAGATGTCCAAACATCGCATGGAAACGTCTTTATATTTTCACTAAAATATAAGAATAACAATAATGTAATCTAGGTTATTCATATGATTAATGAAGAACAAGCGCGTTTAAAAACACATGATAATCTTAATGGTCATAAACATCATAAATGCTATTATTATCCATTTCAATACAGTCAAACGTCGTATTTGCATTCATATAATTATTGTCACATTTGATAGAGAGGATGAGGGAGAGAGAGAGAGATTACAGTTATCCCAAAATAAATGTTCGTTTTCTTTGATCATCGCCTTACTCTCAAAAACATGAAACGTAATATATTTAAGGTAAGCCTAACTAGTTAGGTATTTGCTCAATTAATGTAATCCACGTTGTAAGAGTTTATGGTAATTTAAGAAATATATATCAAAACATCTTTGCTCATCCACCTATACACATGTGAAGAAAATGAGAGGTTGTTTAGTAGCACTAAATACAAATTCATTTTCAATAAGTGGGAAATATGAATAAATACTGGTAGATTACAAAAAACATTACAATAAACATCATCCAAGTAAACAATCTAATGCAAGATAAAGGAATTTAAGAGTTTTATGCAAACTTGTATCGGGAAAGATTTTCAAATGATAGTGCTGATAGTGCCGCTATCTATGTGACATGTATTACGATGATGGCAATGATTATAGAAAGGATTAATAATTATCATATTTTTCATCATTATTATGAAAATGACTATTGTTAAGTGTCATCATCATCATCATCATCATCATAATTATTGTTGTTATTATTGTTATTGTTATCATCATCATCATCATCACCATCATCATCATCATCATCTTTATCATCATTATTATTACTACTGTTATTTTTATTATCATTATCATTGGCATTATCATCGCTATCAGCCTTACAATTAAGCTTCTAACAGAAAAAAAATGCTTAAGCAAGGATTGCAATATTCAAATTCCTGTCATACTCCACGAATGATCAATTTCTTGTGTCTTAAAATATCACATTCCATATGTGGGTTGCAGAATGACTTCGGTAAGCCTGATGATTAAACCAAACGAGAAAACCACATACTTACAGTAGCTTATTCATTCTGGATACCAATTCAATGAGGTTCGATTCCCCGGTCCTTTTGCTTTTACTTCCGATATATGAGTATTAACATATGAGTAGCAACGATTCTGTCAAATATGATCTTAGTAGTTAAAAAAAATACATTTAAATTCATTATACCTACATCCCAACAAATGAGATGCCATTCGGGAAAAATGCATATATCGTGAGCTGAGGAAAAAAAAAAGTCGCTGTATTTTTGTGATCCCCTCTACAGCCCTTATTCTGACAACAATCTTTTCTTCCAACAATTATTCCAAAAACAGGCAAAGTTTCCTTGCACAGCTGCCTCATTCACTGGCAGACCATTCCCGCTCAGCTTCATCCATCCCTCTATACTTGTACCGAAACTGTCTCCATTCTTGCAGATTGATAAAAATCAGGTAAAAACTTACGGAGGCGATGTGAATTATCGGTTACAATCTTGCATAAGACTGAAAGAGTCCCCATATCCCCACGATACCCAATATCCAAATCAACGGCAGACAGGAGAAATTTTATGGAAATAAATTAACGGTCAAACAGTCTGAAGCGTGATTCTGCAGCAGATAACCACACAGGAGAACAATACTCAAAAGTGAGGCAGAATGAAAGAAACAAGGCATCTACGAGTAATGTTGTCCTCATAAATCTATGTTGTCATCATAAATGCCTAACACACCAATCGCCGCAAGCGAGTGCGTGGGTGCATCCATGCACACATGCATCGTATGTGAGTACGCGCGCTGATTTACATAATTTAGGTAAATCGAACCTAGATACAATGAAGTTCCTTGGCAAGGAACTTCACCTCGATTGCCTATTTAGCCACTGGATGGGCAAGCCAGCCCAAGTCAGTGCTGGTCCCAAGCGCGGATAAAATAGGGAGAATGATTACCTAAAAGGTAACACAGTCACTCTAAGTGGAAAGGAACTGGGGACCCTAACACGTACTCACTCCAAGATCATCACAACATGAAAACTACAAGTCAGTATCATGCTGTGACCACGGTGGCTCAAACAGAAGTGATTAAGACTCCATTAATCAGCAGACTTGGATGCTGAGGCAACTGCGTCCTAGACCGACTCACAATCAATTCCTTTAACTTTGTCTTCCACCCTTTCTCTCCTGCCATTTCCTTGGGCTGTCAAGTGGAACTAATAGCATCGGAAGCCTCCTCTACAGTCATGTTGACATATAAATGCAATATAAATGTGCTAGACATCAAAAGACATATAGCAGTATAGAAAGATGCAGTAGTGAAAAGGTAAAGAGGATGGGGGGAGGGGATAGTTGATGATTTAAAAGTGCTACAAGTCGTATAACAGTTAAGGATTGTATGGCAAAAGGGGCAAAGAGGGGTGAGGGTAATGGGGGTGGGTGAGTAAATGGGCTAAGGCATGAATTAACAAAGGTGATTAGGTCAAAGTTGTCAAAGGAAGTGTGGAATTTTGCAAGGATGTCCATAGCGTGAGGTAGGGATTATCAAAAGGAGAAAGGGAATTTAAGGGCGTTTAGACCATAATTTTCAAGAGAAATTCCAGGGAAGGGGAGACATGTATATCCAGGAGGAAACGGAAGGGATAATGGGGAAGATGAAGCAGGGGGAAATGGGGTGTGTTGGGAGGGAGTAGAAGGGAGGGGTGTAGGGGGACCATGAATAAGAGGACGGATGTCGGCAGTTACATTGAGTGTAGAGGGAATCGGAGAAGAGAGATTGGAAGATGGATGAGGTGCAGACAGATTTTCTTGGGTTATGATTGGATAGTTTTGAATGTTTTCGAGGGTTTCTGAAGTGAATTTGGCTGGGGAGGTTTGAAAAACAAATGTTTTCTTGTAAGGGGGATAAGTGAAGAAATGCATCTAAGGAGCAGAGGAAGAAGTAGGTGAAGAAATGTTCAGATTGTCTGCTTTGGGTAGATTGAGAGAGAGGGATATGTGTCGGGGTTGTGGTGGAGATTGGGGTGTCTGGATTTAGAATTGCAAAAGAATTTGATAGGGAGAGGAAGGCGTAGAAGTAGAAACGTAAGATGGAGGAGGAATAGATACAGGGGATATTGAAGTAGGGAGTAAGAAAAAAAAAAACTCGTCGACGTGCTTCCTGTCTGGCATCACGTAAAATGAGGCACAGTTTGAATCTGAGAATTGCCACCTCAAACTCAGACTTGTAGGTAGGGAATACATGATGGAAGTCAGCACAATTGGCACACCTGTAGAGCAGTTTGATCGATTATGACCAGGTTGGGCACATAGTGGGCATTGAGCTGTGGAGCAGCAGTATTTGGCAGCATGGCTTTGACGCCAACAATTCCGATATTGACAGGGGGGTTGATATGATCGGACAGGGAGGGACTCTCCACCAATATAAACATTAAAGGGGAGGTTATGTCTGTGGAAAGTAATCTTGACAATATTGGTGGAGGATTTCCGGCGGCGACCTCTAGGGGGGATGTACTAATACTGCATCATATTTCACGAGGCAGGCGAGTAAGTCTTCTCCACAATCTGACCAATCCTTGTCGAAGACAGGGCAGGTTGTCGGGGAGATGAAGACAGTTTCGGTACAAGTACAGAGGGAGGGATGGTGCTGAGCTGGATTGATTTGCCAGTGAAGTCAGTCAAGGTTGATACTGCTTTAGCTTGGGATTCGGATGCAACTTTGACAAGGCGGAAACGATTGGGGTGGCTGCGCAAGGAAACTTTGCCATCTTTTTTTTAATAATTGTTGGAAGAGAAGATTGTTGTCAGAATAAGGGATGTAGAGGGGATCACAAAAATACATCGCGTTTGGTTGGGCCAAACAGTACTCAAAAGATTTGTAGAGGTGGGGGTAGTTGAAGGACGGGGCCTTGCCGAAGATAGAGCGGCGTTGGGTGAAGTAGTTCCGCGGAGAGATGGATAATAAGGCTGCAGAGTAGTAATAACGGTGGATGAAGAAAGCTGTGGGGGTGAAGATGAATTAAAAGATGTTGGAAGAGGAGGAATGTTTCCTGGACATTAAGCACTTACCCGGGTGGATGATTTGGACTAGACTGTGGTGATAGTAGGCACTGAGGAGGGGGTAGTAGTAGTGTTCAGAGTTGTCAAAGGAAAGCCCTGGGTCTAGGAACTGGGGAAATTAAATTAAAATCAATGGGGCTAGCTGATAAAGCCTCGTTGCCCCTAATAACGGTACAAACTCGAGAAAAAATGGTCCACCCCTCAGGGACCCTGTGGGGTAAGGGCTAGATAACTAAATAGAGGAATACCGTGCCCTTGGCTCCCCTAGACCGTGCGTGACTGGCACTTTCAACACGACTCTCACACCTAAGGAAGTGGACAGTAGAAGGGGTTGGAGAAAAGAAGGAAAAGGAGAGGAGAAGAAGAGCAATCCATGCAAAATTAGTTGAGTCGAGGGCTGAGGCCCGATGTCAAGGATCGCCCCGATCCTTGACATCAGGCCTCAGTCTCCGTCTCCTAAGACCCTCACGGGAACAACGGACATGAGATTGGAGGGGATGTTGACTTATAGCCACAAAACACAAGTAAAAAATTAATATTGTGTGTCAATCCAAGTTTGACAGGTTTCACTGTGCATGGGCCTTAGCGAGATTTGCATAATCTTACAAACTATATTTTACTTCATATTTTTCCAGTAAACTGGTTGGAATGGTACTCTCTTTCTCCCTCCTCTCTCTCTCTCTCTCTCTCTCTCTCTCTCTCTCTCTCTCTCTTTCTCTCTCTCTTTCTCTCTCTCTCTTTCTCTCTCTCTCTTTCTCACACACACACACACACACACACACACACACACACACACACACACACACACACACACACACACACACACACACACACACACACACACACACACACTGTACGATGTAGCAGACGGGACTGGTGTTCTCACCTCGCTCCCCCCATCCTTCCTCCAGCTGTTTCAGTCACTTCCGGCAGCTGGGACGGTCACTACTTATACCGAGGAGGACCTAGGCCTAGGGGAGTTCGTGTACAATGCGCGGTGCGGGTAAGGTCGGCCTAGCCTTCACCCTCAGGGCAGTTTGACCCTACCCCGTAACCACGCTCAGCACTTTTACCCTAAGCTAAGTCGTAGCATCGTCGTAGCATGTGTTCACCCCTTCACATGTGTTGTGAGTCCTACTTACACTGACTACCATTACTGTTCGCCATTGTACTAAGGCTGTGTTAAGCCATTGGTTTTTGTTGGGTAAAAAGTGCTAAATGACAGCAAATGGTACATTCTCACACTATTCTCCTGATCTGTGTGATCGAGGTATGTGGTCAACAAACATGAATATCGTTCATTAGTTAAGTAATTAATTAATTTCTCTCGTTTTTAGAGATTTATGTTGTTTGACCTGCAATGAATTTAACGAGTTTGTGATTTTTTCTTGTCACGCATATCATTTCATTTTATTTCGTTCCTCCCCTTGCCCCGACCTGACCGCACATTTTCTTTTGCTTGTGTTCACTCGGGATGAGGAAAAGGTCAACAGATGACCATTTGTTTCCTGTCTTGACCTGACCTCACTTTCTTTTTCCCGGTCAAACCTAGCTGATTAATCTTAGCACTGTTACATTGCTCATTGGTGACATGTTCTATCGGCGCTAGAACAGAGCTTGTAACGCGATTTTATATAAATTTATCATTTTGAGTATAGCATAGGATCTTCCCCGTTATCATAGCACACAGGTATGCCCGATATATCCCGGGGTTGCGTAAACGCCGAATAGATCTGTGCTCCGACGTTCGAAAAGTAGGTACAGGTAAACCCGAAGTTATTCGTTCGATCGGCAACTTGAGTCGGTGTGACCCGCAGTTACATCTGTTTATTAATGTAGTACTAGGGTTTAAGCTAGAATCATTATTCACTTATTAAGCACACCCTTCTCACCCTCTTGATGTCGCTTGCATGTTTTGGGTGATTCACAAGCGATCGTGTGATTCTCTCTCTCTGATTCGACCATAAATGTAAAAGAGGCTGAAAAGTACATGGTAATGGGTACTCTGTCTTATTTAAATATTATAACAGAAACAATCATTTTATCATAGCCATAAAATAAATAGACAAGTACAAGTCGGTAAACTCACATGTGATCAGTCGAGAAGATCGGAGCTAAGTGACCGTCCATGCTGAGAGGTCACCGACATTGCTTTGGCGGCGGGAACTAAACGCCTCATACACACGTAAACAAACAACCAAATCATCGACCGGCAGTCGGAAACATCAATTAAGGGAAACCATCACTGTTACCTAATAATCCCCTTACATGGCCCCCCATTTTAACTTAAAATTGTAAGATTTTAACCAAGTGGTGTTTTCCATTAATCGATAATTACTGGACATCGACTAAGAAGATCAGCTCCTACATTATTAACACCTTTGATATATTGAATTATGAAGGAATATGCCTGCAAGGCGAGAGACCAGCGCATAAGTCTGCCATTACTATTCTTCATATTCCGTAAATATGTTAATGGCTGTTGATCTGTTTGTAGATAGAATTCTTTACCATATAAATAACACTTATATTTTTCTATTCCCCAAACTATAGCGAGGCATTCGCGTTCTATAACTGCGTAACGCATCTCGCGGTCTAATAGCGTGCGGCTGGCATAGGCAATAGGCATTAATTCGCCGTTTATTTCCTGCAGAAGGATTGCACCTAAACCCGTGTCAGAAGCATCCGTTCTTAAGAAAAATGGCTTGTTATGATCTGGCAACGTAAGAATTGGGGCGTTAATTAGTTTCTCCTTCAATAAATTAACACTTGCAATCTGTTCATCATTCCATATTAGCACATTGCTACTGTATTTTCTCAGTAAGACATTAATGGGGAACATTATATCTGCAAAATTAGGAATAAATTTACGGTAGAATGAGACTGTACCCAAGAAAGATCTTAATTGTTTTTTTGTTTTAGGAAGAGGCATATCCATTATAGCTTTAATTTTAGCATCCATAGGTCTTAAACAATTATCACCCAATGTGAAACCTAGATACTTAATTTTAGTATAGCCAAAGAAGCATTTATCAGGACCTGCAGTTAATCCGTGTAAACGGAGCCTGTTAAGCAAGTTATCAAGGTCGGCTAAGTGATCTCCCCAATTAGAATTATGAACAACAATGTTATCAAAATAACAATCCGTGTTATTTAGACCCTTAATTACTTTTCTCATTAATCGTACGAACGTCGCACATGCGGTTTTCAATCCGAATGGCAACCTCGTAAATTGCATTAAACCATACTTGGTTGCAAAAGCAGTATATGGCTTAGATCGTTCACTTAAGGGGATTTGCCAATAGCCTCGACACAAATCGAGTTCTGTGAAAAATTTATCGGACGTAAAATGCCCCAGTGCTTCGTCCATAGAAGGCATCGGCTCAGCATCAAATTGACTAACATCGTTTAGAGCTCGAAAATCAACACAGAACCTCCAAGTGTTATTTGACTTTTTAACGAGAACAACGGGCGAACAGTACGGCGAATCGGATGCTTCGATCACTCCAAGTTCTTTCATTCTTTGTACTTCCGCCTCGAATGGTTTAATCAAATGGTGGGGAATCGTGTAAGGTTTGCGGTGTACGGGTTCGGTGGTAGTCAATTTTATATCGTGCGTTACTGAGCTAGTTAATCCAGGCTTCTCTGAGAATACATCTTGATATTTATCAAGTAGATTTCGTAATTCTTTTACTTGATCAGATTTTAGATCTGGACCTGTATTGAAATTAGTTACCGAATTACTCATTACAGATACATCGCACGTGTCATCACTAGCAGGATCATCGTCTATTACACATATCTGGCAAACTTTGGGCATTTCATTTTTTTCCCTTTTAATGAACTTTTTCATCATGTTAATATGGTAAAGTTTAGTTTTACCCTTTACTTTAATCAAGTAATCTACGCCGTTATCGTGACGTTTAATCACGGGGTATGGGCCTTTCCACTGCATAGTGAGCTTGTTATGTGTCGTAGGAAGCAGAACGAGCACTTCGTCGCCAACGGCGAGAGAGCGTGCTTTAGCGCCGCGATCGAAATAAGTTCTATATAGCTTACTATTGAGGTTAGCATGAGATGATGCTAACTGAGCAGATTCCTCTAATTTAGCTCTGAGATCTAACACATACTGATAAGCGTTTTTTACATTGCTATCCAGATTATCGTTGGTCCACAATTCATACAGGATTGTAAGCGGTCCACGAACCCTACGGCCATACAACAGTTCGAAAGGAGAAAACTTCAAAGTGTCATTTGGAATTTCGCGGTAGGCAAATAGCACTGAGGGGATGTATCGGTCCCAGTTTTGTGGTTGTTCTATACATAGTTTCTTTAACATAGATTTCAAAACTGCGTGAAATCTTTCTACTGTACCATTGCAACATGCGTGATACGGGCTCGTATAGAGAGCCTTAACACATAAAAGTCTATTTATCTTATTCATGAGGTCAGATTTAAACTGCGTGCCTCGGTCTGACAATATTTCTTTAGGGATACCGACACGTGAAAATATGTCAATTAGATTTTCTGCGACGGTTACTGTATCTATACTGCGTAGAGGGACAGCTTCAGGGAAACGAGTAGCGCAGTCTATTAAGGTCAAGATATACCGGTGACCTCTTTCTGAAGGTGATAACGGGCCTACGAGATCTATGGCAACGCGAGCAAACGGTTCATTTATCACGGGCATGGACACTAATGGTACTTTCTTTACTTTTCCTTTAGGGGAAGATCTCTGGCATAGTGAACATGAACGACAAAATCGCTTCACATCGGCACCCGCGCCTGGCCAGAAGAATTTATAAAATATCTTTTCAGATGTTTTACGATGTGAAAAGTGTCCGGCAACAGGGGAATCATGTGCGGTTGACAAAATGGCATGTCTGAACTTATGAGGGACAACTAATTGCTTCATACCAATCTCATTTTCATTTTTACTTTTAACGCAAATTCTATAAATGAGATCATTGTCCTTCTCATATTTTACCGTTCTATGTTTGACACTTACTGTATTCCCTCTCTCTACTTTTGACCTTATATCTTTTAGAGTTACGCATTTGCCTTGTTCGTCCATCAGTTCCCGTTTTGTGATATCCTTAATTATCAATTCTGGTACATTTAAGGCATGAGGTCTAGCAAGGTCAGCTATTTTACCTCCTCGAGTCTGGACTCTCATTACTTGGTCATCAGCACTTGCAAAGTCATGGTTAATGGTTGAGGTATTGCCGTTATTAGTTTTAACAGTTAAATCTAATGCTGGTATCTTGACCCCGGGTACCATTCCGATTAATACGTCTGTGAATTTGATGGGAGCCGCGACAGCATTCACCCATCCAGTCAAAAATCTACTCTTTATGAAGCACCGTATTTCGGGAAAAGTCTTGCCGACACCAAGGTAATCATACAGTGTAATTGTCTTTCTTCGTTTTACATGCGGGGGAATCAGCGAATCTTTAACTATAATAGTTGAACATCCTGAATCAAAGAGAGCATTAACGGGTTTATTAAACAGAGTCGCATCGTCGGTGACACTGTTCTGCGGAGTAAGATCCGATTCAAAAACAAAGTTAACCTTTGATGACCCCGACCGCGATCGTTTTAATTCAGGACAGTTAGGTCGAATGTGCCCCGTTGATCTGCAGTTGTGACACACTACTTCGGATTTGGCGTCGCGCCTTTCGCTCGTTTCTTCTCTCACAGAGAAAGTCTTCCTCGCTCTAGTATTGTGATGCGCAGCTCTGAATCTATCAGCAGCTTGAGCCATATCAAGAATGTTGTCAAATAATCTTTCTTTTAAGAAAACCCGCATATCTAAAGAGCAATTGCTTAGCAATTGGTCTCTAACAAGAAAGTCGCAAAGGTCATCGAAATTCTCTTTTACCTCACTAAGACTTATCCAATTTCTTAGGTACTGTTCCATTCTAGTGACTAATTGAACATACGACTCTGTGTCGTTTACTTTGCTTTCCCGGAATCTCTTACGATAAGACTCAGCACCTAAGCAATAAGTTTTAAGTAAAGCATCCTTAACCAATTCGTAGGAAGATAGAATCTTACTAGGCAAATTAATATAAGTTTTTAAGGCTTTCCCTGTCAAATGGGCTCCAAGGTAAACATGATAACGTTCTACCCCCCAATTCTGTAATTCCGCAATCTTCTCAAAACGTACAAGATAATCATGAATATCATCTTTGCCCTCACAAAAGTTTGGCAAATTCAAATCTGGATAAGGAGACCGACTCGCATTAACTACGGAGCCTTGGTTTCCGATGCCTAATTTAGCCAATTCTAGCTCATGTTGGCGTCTCTTCTCCGCTTCTTCGGCTTCAAATTCTAATTTTTTAAATTCTCTTTCTCTCCGTCTTTCTTCCCTTTCTACTTCTCCTTTATATCTCTCCTCTTCACGAGCAACTAAAGTATTGATATCTGTTGGGGAAATTCCCGCATCTTTGGCGGTCTTTACAATATCTATTATATTGAAAGTTGACATCCTGTCTTATTTTAAACAAAAGCAAATTTTTTTTTTTTAAATAAAACAAACATATGCCAGGGGAACACTATTAAACGATAAAGTTTAATATTAATTAAATTAAACAATTAGTGCTCAGTCTCTTACCGATTGCACTGATTACTCAAGTCGTTAATGGTAATGGCAAAAATACGACGCCTTACAATTAAGACAAGGTGACGTAACGGAAGTTCAGTCACCGGGCACACCAGTCGTGAATTATAAGCGAATTCTATGACTAAACCCAACCATGTAATTAGATGCACACGAAGTAATTGAACATGGAATAAATCGACGAAAACGCGTCGCTTATACGAGTGTGGATGGCAAGCGTGATTCGACAACTCGAACCTTCACAAGTATGACACGAATGCAGAAAAATTACCACTACACACATTCATCACACATCCAACACCAGACTTAGACCATAAAACAGTCTTCACATCCTCCATTTAGTTGCCTCTCTCCGCTCAGCACAGCCGGTCACTTCTCCGCCCTTCTCGTTACAAACTGGGGATACACAAAAAAATTAATAACATCGATAATCTAACCTCGAGTTTTGGCTAATGTGGATCAATCCTACTCACTGCGCCACTTTGTCAGGGGTTTGTTACAAGGTTTGAGTAATCCCCTTTTGATTCTTTTGATTGATCTCCGGATTAGCCACTCGAGGAATAATTAAACTTATGGTAACACACATATGTATATTCAGGAATATTTACAACAATTAAATATATGGTTGACAGGTAATTTGAATTAGTTGTACTCGGTCTTTTGCTGATAATTGTAGGGCGTCAGGAGTCGTATGGCCAAAGCGTGGAGCACCCAGAGTCGTATGGCCAAAGAGTGGAGCACCCAGAGTCGTATTAACTGCTTCTCTCTCTCTGATTCGACCATAAATGTAAAAGAGGCTGAAAAGTACATGGTAATGGGTACTCTGTCTTATTTAAATATTATAACAGAAACAATCATTTTATCATAGCCATAAAATAAATAGACAAGTACAAGTCGGTAAACTCACATGTGATCAGTCGAGAAGATCGGAGCTAAGTGACCGTCCATGCTGAGAGGTCACCGACATTGCTTTGGCGGCGGGAACTAAACGCCTCATACACACGTAAACAAACAACCAAATCATCGACCGGCAGTCGGAAACATCAATTAAGGGAAACCATCACTGTTACCTAATAATCCCCTTACACTCTCACACCTAAGGAAGTGGACAGTAGAAGGGGTTGGAGAAAAGAAGGAAAAGGAGAGGAGAAGAAGAGCAATCCATGCAAAATTAGTTGAGTCGAGGGCTGAGGCCCGATGTCAAGGATCGCCCCGATCCTTGACATCAGGCCTCAGTCTCCGTCTCCTAAGACCCTCACGGGAACAACGGACATGAGATTGGAGGGGATGTTGACTTATAGCCACAAAACACAAGTAAAAAATTAATATTGTGTGTCAATCCAAGTTTGACAGGTTTCACTGTGCATGGGCCTTAGCGAGATTTGCATAATCTTACAAACTATATTTTACTTCATATTTTTCCAGTAAACTGGTTGGAATGGTACTCTCTTTCTCCCTCCTCTCTCTCTCTCTCTCTCTCTCTCTCTCTCTCTCTCTCTCTCTCTCTCTCTCTCTCTCTCTCTCTCTCTCTCTCTCTCTCTCTTTCTCTCTCTCTTTCTCTCTCTCTCTTTCTCTCTCTCTCTTTCTCACACACACACACACACACACACACACACACACACACACACACACACACACACACACACACACACACACACACACACACACACACACACACACACACACACTGTACGATGTAGCAGACGGGACTGGTGTTCTCACCTCGCTCCCCCCATCCTTCCTCCAGCTGTTTCAGTCACTTCCGGCAGCTGGGACGGTCACTACTTATACCGAGGAGGACCTAGGCCTAGGGGAGTTCGTGTACAATGCGCGGTGCGGGTAAGGTCGGCCTAGCCTTCACCCTCAGGGCAGTTTGACCCTACCCCGTAACCACGCTCAGCACTTTTACCCTAAGCTAAGTCGTAGCATCGTCGTAGCATGTGTTCACCCCTTCACATGTGTTGTGAGTCCTACTTACACTGACTACCATTACTGTTCGCCATTGTACTAAGGCTGTGTTAAGCCATTGGTTTTTGTTGGGTAAAAAGTGCTAAATGACAGCAAATGGTACATTCTCACACTATTCTCCTGATCTGTGTGATCGAGGTATGTGGTCAACAAACATGAATATCGTTCATTAGTTAAGTAATTAATTAATTTCTCTCGTTTTTAGAGATTTATGTTGTTTGACCTGCAATGAATTTAACGAGTTTGTGATTTTTTCTTGTCACGCATATCATTTCATTTTATTTCGTTCCTCCCCTTGCCCCGACCTGACCGCACATTTTCTTTTGCTTGTGTTCACTCGGGATGAGGAAAAGGTCAACAGATGACCATTTGTTTCCTGTCTTGACCTGACCTCACTTTCTTTTTCCCGGTCAAACCTAGCTGATTAATCTTAGCACTGTTACATTGCTCATTGGTGACATGTTCTATCGGCGCTAGAACAGAGCTTGTAACGCGATTTTATATAAATTTATCATTTTGAGTATAGCATAGGATCTTCCCCGTTATCATAGCACACAGGTATGCCCGATATATCCCGGGGTTGCGTAAACGCCGAATAGATCTGTGCTCCGACGTTCGAAAAGTAGGTACAGGTAAACCCGAAGTTATTCGTTCGATCGGCAACTTGAGTCGGTGTGACCCGCAGTTACATCTGTTTATTAATGTAGTACTAGGGTTTAAGCTAGAATCATTATTCACTTATTAAGCACACCCTTCTCACCCTCTTGATGTCGCTTGCATGTTTTGGGTGATTCACAAGCGATCGTGTGATTCGTGGTTAACCGTAGGGATTTTCACGAGTGCCCATCACAGATATGCAGAAAAGAGCAGGTTATTTATAGATTTTCCTGGCTCCGTTCGCTTCACTGTACAGCATTTTGGGTATAGAATCCCCCGTCTATGAGGTCTAACATGCATAGCTAGACATGTACCTCGGCAGTTCAGATTTTCTGACCCCGAGAAGATTTGCTTGCTAAAAAGTTGGTAAACATTTTTTTCATGTCACCATTCACTAGTGTCTACATTCTGTCACATATCATTAAATGTTGACTTCATTGTGGTAGTTGAAATAATTTTATACAGCTAGCATTGCTAATCTACCTCAGTTTTGCTATAGTGAACGTTAATATTCGTGTTTGTGATTCATTCTGTGTGAGGTCACTCTCAATTTCACTCTCATTCACGCTCACTGTCACTCTTACACACTTACTCTTTTGCCCGCAACTTTGTCAGTTGTGACAAGTGACTTGTGCATGATGTACAAATTACATTTATTTCTTCTGTGTGACGACAATTGGTTCAAGTAAATCCTTGCGGATTGCCATTGTCGTTTCTCTTATCTACTCTCATATCTATCAGAGAAGGTTGGTAGTTCAAGCCAGGTCCATGCGGATCGCTACTGAAGTCTCCCTCGCCTATTTTTTTCTTTATCTTGTGAAAATAAAACACAAAACGAAAAAAAAATTAATTAAAAAACGAACATTAAAAAAAATGCAAATTTATATAAATAACCGGCTAGTGGTACTTAACACCCCCTCTTCTTTATTGCCTTTCTTTTTCTCTTGCTATCTGGCTCTTACGTGTATTATCTGGTTCCCCGACTATGTAGTGCAGTCGGACCGACGATAACCGACACGGCACCGAAGGAGGACCCTGCTGAACTGGTCACCTTAGGATGCTGTGGGAAGGACGTCACCGGATGATCGCCATAGGCCTGCGGACCAGGATGTTCGTCAGAGCAGGTGTTAAGCCGTCCCATGATGCAGTGGACGGGTGCTGCCTGCCGGGATACCAGTAGATCCAGCGAAGAACCAGGAACTCACGCGCAGGTACCAGTCACCCCAGGATGCTGTGGATGGGCGACGCCTGGTGGACGCCCGCAGATCCAGTCAACTCAAGGAGGTCGTTAGCGCAGATATCAGCCGCCCAGAGATGCCGCCCCCCTGCCCATAGATCCAGATGAAGATTAAGAGGACGTAGAGGACGAGCATGAAGCCAAGAAGGATCTGGACAAGATCTGTGGACATGTGGACAAGGATGCCGCCGAGTCAAGCCTGGATGAGAACTAGGAGAAAGTCTAGACGAATCCAAAGTCAAGGATGACCTGTGCGAGACTTTCGAGGGCATGTGGACATCGAGGACAGAGACGAGCAGCCACAAAGAAGCATCAAGACAACGCACGAGAACGAGACGACCAGCTAAGTTAGGTCAGCCTTGAGGCAAATTCAAGACGCCTCGAGGGTGAGGCGTGAGTAGGTGGCCAAGCAATGTAAGATGTAGCAGACGGAAATGGTGACCTGACCTCGCTCCCCCCATCCTTCCTCCATCTGTTTCAGTCACTTCCGGCAGCTGGGACGGTCACTACTTATACCGAGGAGGACCTAGGCCTAGGGGAGTTCGTCGCCAGCGCCCGATGGGGTAAGGTCGGCCTCCCCTCGCCTCAGGCGGGTCGGTCTGACACGTGACCCCGCATACCTCTTTACCTATAGACATCGTCTCGTCTGTTCCCATACTGAGTGGTACTCTTCGCAATAAAGAGTGAAGCCATCAGACAAGTATCACTACCATTACTGTTCACCACTGTACCAGAGTACTCATAGACTCTTACACACACACACACACACACACACACACACACACACACACACACACACACACACACACACACACACACACACACACACACACACACACACACTCACACTCACACTCACACCCACATCCTCATCCACACACACACACACACAAACTCTATAGGATGTCATTAAACAGACGGAAACAGTGACCTCACCTTGCTCCCCCCACATTTCCTGCAGCTGCTGTCGTATGCGAGTCGTATGTACGTTGACTACCAAAGCTACTGTCTCTTACAAACTAGCATCAGCCTTGTAGTTGCGTCCTTTTGGCTTGCAACATGGTCATACAGTCTCCAACCAGGTCTTCAAAAGCACGTGAGTACACGTTTTGGGCCCTTCATTTCTCTTCCCTCCCTTTTTCTCCCTTCTTATTCTTCTAACTTTAGATCTCATTTTTGCATTTCTGATGAAGTCTTACGTAGTCTGACATGCATAGCTAGACATGGCTACCTTAGCATTTCAGATTTCTGACCCGAGAAGATCTGCTTGCTTGAGAAAGCTTGTGAATATTTTTTCAAATCACCATTCATTAGTACATACATTCCATCGCATATCATTAAATGTTGAATTCAATGTGGTAGTTGAAATAATTTTGTATTAATAGCATTGCTAATGCTAATTTCTTGCAGTATTGTTATACTGAACGTTAATCTTCTTGTTTGTGATTCGTTTTCTGTATGAACTCTCATTTTCATTCTCATTCACGCTCACCATCACTTACAACACACTCATACTCACTCTGATTCTAACACTCACATTCACACTCACAGTCACACCCTCGCACGTGCACGCTCTCTCTCTCTCTCTCTCTCTCTCTCTCTCTCTCTCTCTCTCTCTCTCTCTCTCTCTCTCTCTCTCTCTCTCTCTCTCTCTCTCTCTCTCTCTCTCTCTCTCATACTCTTTTCAGTTGTCAACCTTCTAAACAGGGAGATATATGGTAGTCATATGTTCTGTTATATAAGAAGTATTCTTTCAGCTCAGTTATATAAAAAGGGACAGCTTAGCTCACTCAGTTCACAAACAGTATTACACTGGGTACAGTTTTCATAACTACTTAGTGTCTCAAAAACAATATGATGCAACACCATGAATTGCCAGTGGAATTATATAGCTATAAAGTCCCAGAATTTATATGGTGAGCATAAGCAAAAAATAAATAAATAAATAAAAAAAAAATAAATAAATAAATTAATTAATTAATTAATTAATTAAAAATTATAATTAGTTTCCTAATGAGGTATCTATATTAAGGAGGTTTCTAAAACAAACGGCAACAAGAAATAGAGGCTTTAAAAATATCGAAATCACAACACAACTATCGCAACTTTATTAAATATAAGCATCAACACATACAGTTCTTTTTTTTGTTTACAAATTTAAAAGAAATTGAAATGGCAAAATGGTGCAGTCTAACTTTAGACTCTGTGATCTGACATTGTTGTTATACTTACAAGTGTTTTGTACAGTTGCTTAAAAGGTTATTATCATTTTTATTTCTATAAAAAAAACTTGCATTTTAATAATTTGTATATGCTACAATTAGACTTGAAGTCTCTAACACCGTACTATGTTATGTTACTGTTTTAAAAAATGTGATGACAAGTTTAAGGAAATATCATCTGCTCTGATATGATCTACCTACAAAATCATTTAGAGCTGACACAGTGTCATTTCTTTAATAAAATAATGTGTATGAGTATGGTCTCTGAATAAACATAATTAACCACAGAATGTTTCTTTTCTTCTTACCTTTCACAAAACTGAACTTGTTTACAAATAAACAAATTTATATGACTGAATATAGCTTTTACATATTATTTCATAAATCCATTTGCTTCTTAATGAGAAAGTCCATTTGACCCAAGTGAGAGCAACAAATTCATGAGATCTTTGTTTTTGTTTTTTTTTTTTGTTTTGTTTTTTACTTCCAGGTTTGTTTATCTACCATTTATATTTTTCCCAAAAATCTGGTACCCACATTTAATTAGATGAAATGAGTTTATGAATGTAATAACAAAAGAGTGAATTCTTTGGTAAAACACCTTGTGAATATGATGCCTAACCACACAAGTGTATGGCAATTGTTGCAAGAATATGCTCACACATATTAATATGTAATGCGATGTGATCCTCTCATACAAGCTCATTTGTCAAGCCTGATACTGCGAGGTTCAGAAAATGGTCCTAGCCGACTTTTTATGTCGACTGCTCTTACTGCAAAGTGATAAACATGGCCGGGCATGAACTGAAACGAAAGAAGAAAATAATCTAAGTTAGAACTTACATACATTGTAAAATGCAAGGACTGCTTATTTCTAGTGGACACCAGTCTCTCCATACAATATACATCAACATATCTCTACAACTTTTAAGTTTATAATCAAATAAACAAACCCTCCTCCCCCCCAGAGAGAGAGAAGGAAAGAGAGAGAGAGAAGGAGAGAGAGAGAGAGAGAGAGAGGGAGAAGGAAAGAGAGAGAGAGAGGAGAGAGAGAAGGAAAGAGAGAGAGAGAGAGAGAGAGAAGAAAGAAAGAGAGAGAAGGAAAGAGAGAGAGAGGAGAGAGAGAGAGAGAGAGAGAGAGAGAGAGAGAGAGAGAGAGAGAGAGGAGAAGGAAAGAGAGAGAGAGATGAAGGAAAGAGAGAGAGATATGAAGGAAAGAGAGAGAGAGAGAGATATGATAGTAGGTTTCTGTCTTGTACAAAATAACCTTTTAAAAAGACCTACACAGCATGGATAATTTATAAAGACAATGCCTAAGAATGCTGTCTTGGTAGGTTGGACTGAGTGAACAGCCACAACATACCATGTATATATATTTAATTATCATGTTGCTATTGTTGTTGTATCATTAACCTTGGTGCCAGAGCAATTCTGTGGAATGACATGACTTTGTTCACTCCTGTTACTGATCCTCTCCTATGAGTACACATTATAGGGTCCTGTTATAATCAGGTTTGTGTGTAAGACGGCCAGTAATTTACCTAATTATTCTACCATTTTTTTTATAGAGACTCAGTTTGTTTACCATCTTGTGTGCATACATTTTTGGGTTAATGACAGATCACAAGTTGCATTATTACATCAGTACTCTTGATTACCTGCAAGCGTATTGAACACACTTGAGTAAGTTACATAGGCAAATGTCTGACACATTTCTGAAATTTCTAGTAGTAGTAGTAGTAGTAGTAGTAGTAGTAGTATGATTATCATCATCATTATTATAAATATTAATATAATTATTGTTATCAATATCATTATTATTGTTATTAATATCATTATTATTGCTATTAATATCAGTATTATTGTTATTAATATCATTATTGTTGTTGTTATCATCATTATTTTGGTAAAGCACCATTATATTCCTTAGTATCAAGAGTGGGGAAATCAGAATGCTGAAGAAAACCAATTCAACATCAAAATGATGACTGTAGTCAAGTTTTTGAAAATTGTATACATTTTTGAAGGATAAAAACACTCCTGACTACTACCTGCATTGTGAAAAGAAACTAAGGTGTATTTTATTACCTTCTTATCATTATATTTAGCAGAGTGAGTTCTGTGCAGCCGCCAAGATTCTTTCCAAACAATAGAATGCACATCCATTGTGTTAAAATTTACCATTTCAAATTGCTTAAAATGGCACTTACTTGGTTGAGGAGAATTATTTGTGAGTACTTATATTTAGTTTATCATATTAGATTAACAGTTGTTTTGAATTTGCAAATGACCTAATACCAAAACTGAGGTGTGTGTCCACATTTGCATCATCTTTATACTTGATGCATTCTGTGTTCTGCCATGTATGATGTAACATTCTTAAAATCAACTAATAGTGCACCATAAAAGTTTTAGTGTCTGTTCAGCATGCCACATGTTTAAAAGGGTTGAAAATCTCTTGTCTAACCTGTGTTAGAGTGCAAGCCATTGGTAGTTCCAAAGCCTTAACACTTCCAACTTTTTTCCAAAGCAATGCACTTGGAGCTGCTGTTCCTTCCTGATATGCATATAACTGGTAACTAGCTATTGTTTCATGGTCTTCTGTCTTTCCCATAGTCCATGACAGGACAATACCTGTAAAAAAAAAAGAGAAGTATAGATATAATATTCTCTTTTTATATAATAACAATCATACATGTACACACTCGAGTACATCTAAGCAGATATTCAATATACATAGTATAAACATAGTTATAACCAAATAATCTTTCAAACAGACACAATCCATCAGATTGTCAACTTACTATTATCTTTATGTGACAATTTGAGGGTTGGCTGAGGTGGCAATTTCTTTGTTATGCCACCAACTTGTTGGAATGGTGTTTTAGGTAGTGGTGCTGGGTGTCGTAGCTGGGGCAAAATGCTTTACGTAAGATACTGTTTTGAATACATTATCTATAAAACATTTTATAAGGTATCAACACAGAAAGATGCATAGCTACTTTTGTTAGGTACCTGCTGAGAAGATGAAGATGAGGTGGTTGTGGTGGATGAATGGACAACGGAACCCACAACCCTTGATCCACTTGATGTGCTCCCTCCAGCTGGTCCTATGCGTGACTGGGCAACTGCTGGAGTGGTCATACTGTGCAAGCTCTGGACTCCTGAGGACTGCAATGGATATGTTGGCATGATTAAGTCTTTATTTTAAAA
This sequence comes from Penaeus monodon, assembly GCF_015228065.2. Lineage (NCBI taxonomy): Eukaryota > Metazoa > Arthropoda > Malacostraca > Decapoda > Penaeidae > Penaeus > Penaeus monodon. Next base: position 31,500,526 of record NC_051423.1, on the reverse strand, counting down.
ATTCTGGGCTCAGAATGACATAAAATAATAGTTAACTTTATATACATGGCATGTACTTTTCCATACTAGAATTCCAACAAAATCAGAATAAAAGAAAATATTGGCTGAATTCATATACATTACATCAGCTGGGATTAAAACTTTTACAGAATATACTTTATGTATGGAGTACTCTACATTAACCAAATGAATCCAGGTGACATGACTGTTACATCATGAAAAAATTTGGCCAACAGGCTGGGTGACAGGAATATGCCTTTATGGAAAAGTCTGGCTGTGGGTAGGGGTGACAGGAATGACTCATCATGAGTGTACAAAGCTCCTGGAGGAAGATTAGACTCAATGGGCATTTTGGAAGGGGCTCTTGAATTATTCCACCAGTAAACAAGGGTGGAATGTACCACCCATAAGTCATGGCCAGAAGAGCACCACCTCCAGGAAGGATACTACATTTATGCTCAGGATCCTATTCCTGCCTGCTGTGACCAGCAATACACAGTATTACACCAAATGTAAAAATATGAGAATATAAAAAAATGATAATGTCCAGTATTGTTACTGCACAGACTTGTAGACTATCTAAAGAGATAATATGTAATCTGCTCAACAAAAACCATCTTAATACAACATAACTAATATAGACCTTAGAAAATGACTAAAAAGCAAAAATGCTTAAGCAAAAAAAAAAGACAATAACGCTGCACAGTGGAGGCAAGGATTCTTGATACCACACAAGTATTTATGTGATCCCCGCCTACACACACATGGGTGAGTTGGTACACAAGTGCCAACTCACATCCAATAGGTTAAAGCTGTAAGAAAATTCC
>NC_051423.1:31469699-31489699 GCF_015228065.2 Penaeus monodon | reverse complement strand
CTGAGATGCCTTACATTTTCAGTAAATTCAGTAAATCGTATTGGCCCTTTGAGTGGTCTATTTAAGGGAATTAGCCTTTTTGAGTTAATCTTAATTTTTTCAGAGCTAGAGATTTGGTCTGTTTTCCCTTTTGTTCTCATATGCTAAGTATGTTGCATCTCAATTTTCCCCCATTCTGAAGGTTTAAAACTCACTAAATATATATAAATAAAATGTGAAACAACATACTGCCCAAAACAATTTATCTGATAGTATTCTGCACTTTTGACCTGTATAAAGCTCAGAGATGTTTTTGCTTGCATTTGAATAAGAAGAGGTAAAGTTAGTACTCGCACGATCAGACTAATTAATTCATCATTATTTTGCAACTGGCTTAAAGTAAGGATTTTTGTGTGGATTTACATATTAAACGTAAGCCTTTCCCACCTAGTGCACACCAACCATTGGCTCTAACACTCCAGCATGCTGGAGATGCCAAATATTACCAACCAATATATATATATACTATTTTTATATTATATATTATTATTTCTATATATAAAATTTATATTATATATGTATATATATATATATCATATATATTATTTATTTTATATATAGTATTAATATAATATAATATTTATATGTATGTAATTATATCATCATAATCATCAAGGGGCTAAACGCCGACGGGGGCGCATGGCCGGCATCCAAACCCTTTGCTCTCCAGCCACAGGATCCCTCGAGGCGAGTCTCCAGGATCAGGGCCCCATCTTAGTTCCTCGCGACGGTCTCTTTCGAGCTGCCCAAGCCATGGATCTCCTAGGACGCCCACAGGTCTCCCCTCCACCAGGGTTGTCTCATAGAGAGACAACCTGGTGGGCAGGGTCGTCCATAGGGAGGCGAGCTAGGTGGCCATATAGCCTGATTTTGGCGACCCGGATTATTGAATTTAAAGGTCCTATGCGTTTTCACGGTGTAACGGCCGGTGGACCGGGGTCCTGCCACTGTACCCCATAAATCCCCGGCGAAGGGACTTGTTACAAAAGGCATCTAGGCGAGAACCCCAAAGGGCAGGATAGCGTCCAGGTTTCGCTTCCATAGAGCAAAACGGAAGTATCAAGGCCTTGAAGACACGCAGCTTGGTCCTTCTGCATAGGTACCGACTTTCTCCAAACGCTCTTGTTGATCGAGTTCATTGGCTCCTGTTGCCAGACCAATCCGTCTATTTGCCCTTCCTGGTCTGACAACCCAGAGATATGGACTACGCTACCAAGGTATGTAAAACTTTCTGTGACTTCAACGTCCTCCGCCGCAAGCATGGATCGACTGAACGGGTTCCCCTAACGGGCCCCCCAAAGTCTTGATCTTGGTCTTGGTCAGGAGACCTCGGGGGCCCTAGGGGCTTTTTCGCCTCATTGCTAAATGCATCAAGAAGCCCGCCACAAGTGACCCCAAAGGACTTTAGATAGGATGGCAACATCGTCGGCAAAGTCAGGTCCGAGACCTTAATATTGCCTAGTGTTGCTCCGCACTGCTTTGGCTAGTAGCTCTGCCCATTATCCAGTCCATACAAATGTTGAAAAGTGTGGGGTGCAAGGACACCAGCCTTGCCCCACCCCTGAATTAACAGGGAAGAATTCGACATAAACCCCCACCAAACTTTACAGCACTTTCGTACCAGTTAGAGGCTTGCTATCAGGGCCCAATTTAAACTGTTTTCGGAATTCCCCTGAGCCTCAGGATCTCCCCTAGCGATTCCCGATGCACCGAGTCAAACGCCTTCTTGAGGTCGATGTAAACTCACGACAGCGTTCCACAATTACTCGAAGCGCTAGTATACGGTCTATTGTGGACTTGCCAGGAGTAAATCCAGACTGCTCCGGTCTCTGGTGCCTCAGTAGGTGGGTTGTGGATCCGTTTCAGAAGAATGTGAGCGAGAACCTTGCCTGGTATGCTGAGCAGTGTATTGCCACGGGAGTTTCTCAGTCCCATCGATCCTTTTTCCCCTTCCAGAGAGGGATGACCACCCCCCCCTCAGGGAGGTCAGGGGGGAAAGGTACCAGGCTGCCAAATGGCAGTCAGGACTGTAGCAGGCCCTGAGCCATAGTTCACCCCCAGCCTTTAGCAATTCAGCAGGGATATCACATATGCCTGCAGCTTTCCCACTCTTCAGCTTTGGAAATCGCCAGCCTAACCTCTGTTAGGGTAGGAGGTTCCTCGCTGATGGGTGGGTCCGGCAAAAGGCCTGAGCATCGCTTGCATCCAAGCTAACTGTTGGGGGTCCACCTGGGACAAAAACTGGGTTTAAAATACTCAGCCCAACGTTCACGAACCCCAAACATGATCTGAGATGATCCTCCATCCGCTGATCGGACTGCAGTCATCTGTGAGGAGGGCTTAGGGTTTTAGTTTTCTCAGGGCTTGGTAGGCAGGGCGAAGGTCATTTACCAAGAAATGGCCTTCGACCTCCTCAGCAAGATTCCTGATGAACTGTTCTCCTTGTCCCTTCTCAGCAGTGTCCGAGCCCTACGCACCATGGAACGACGCAAAAACTTGATTCCCATTCACCGAGCCTTGCGACACGCTTTAGTGGCCTCTAATGTCTCCAGGGAGATGGTATTCTCCTTGTCCTTGGGCGTACGCCAATGGACTCCTGAGCTGCTTCGAGTGTTACCGCTTGAAGGACTCCCATAGAGCAACCCGGATCCGTCAGGTTTGCTGGTTTCTGAGAGTCGGGTCAGAGACCTGCCGTGGCGAACCCACGGGCACCTCCTCCTCCTTAGTCTGTCCAAGTGAAAAAACCTTAGGGTGGCCCTGGAGGACGGGGAGTCTTGAAAATGGACCCCCTAGGGTAGCCACAACCAGCCTATTTGGGCGGTGCCACAGAACTCAGCAAACTCCGGTAAACCCTGCAGATTTGGAGGATCCTCCATCGCGTGCTGACAAGAATGTGGTCGATCCCCCTTGGCCACATTACCCGTATCGCTGTACCAAGTCCAGCGATGCGAGTTGGAGCGCTGGTACCAGGAGCCAGAGATCCTCATTTTCTGGGACCTAGCAAAGTCCCGGAGAAGGGGCTATTCTCGCTGCTGGGATCAGCTCCCGAGCCATGGGGCCGACAGACATCTCGTAGCCAGCTCGGTCACAGCCGGATACCGCATTGAAGTCGCCCAGAACAATGCGAAAGTCTCCGCCGGGGGCAAACGCTGCCACAGATGCAAGTTTGGCGTAGAACGCCCCTTTCACATTGGTTTTATGTACATCGGGAGGTGCGTAACAGCAATAAGGGGACAAGAAGCCAAAAGCATGCTTCAGTCTCAATGCCATGATCGCTCATCAACCGGTGTCACCTTCGACTACCGCAGGCTGAAGTCGACTGGAGATGGGGTATGGCTACACCCTGGAGGTGGTGACCATCCGCTGGGCGGCCCGCCAGTAGTAGGTGTAACCACCCACCTGATCGTGCCGCTACCAGGTCTTTTTTCCACCTCTGAGAGGGCAGCCACCTCAACTCCCAGTCGCTTCAATTTTTCCCCCGCGATAGCAGAGGTACCGCTCATTCCTGCCGCAAGACCGGATTGTTCCAAGCGCCTACCCGGAAAGCACGCCTGAGGTTAAGCCTCAGGTGGTCACTCCGGGTGCACGCCACCATATATATATAATGTATATATATATATATATATATATATATATATATATATATATATATATATATATATATATATATATATATATATATGTATGTATGTATGTATGCATGTATGTATGTGTGTCTGTGTGGTGTGTGTGTGTGTGTGTGTGTGTGTGTGTGTGTGTGTGTGTGTGTGTGTGTGTGTGTGTGTGTGTGTGTGTGTGTGTGTGCGTGCGTGCGTGCGTGCGTGCGCGTGCGTGTGCGTGCGTGTGGCGTGCGTGTGCGGTGTGCGTGTGTGTGTGTATATATACATAAATATATATAATATATATATATATATATATATATATATATATATATATAATATATATATATATATAAGTATATATATATATATATATCATGTATATATTATGTATATATTATGTATATATTATGTATAATATATATATATATATAAAATATATAAAATATATATATAATATATATAATATTGTTACGCCGGTCCGCCTCGTCTCTCTGCCACCAACACAAGGCAGGCTAGGCAGACGGCGTGTTATATACAGGTTCGTGAACACTGAACAGCTCCAAGAGGCACCAAGCACCACAGCGTCCCAGAACACCACGAGGGGAAACGCCAAGTGGCGAGGCAGGGCACGAAATAAACACACGATGACAGTCTTTCCTTTATTTACACAAGTTATTTACCCGTACACTTTTCTATAAGCACAATACAAGGGTAAACACTGCACGATACAGCTTATAACAGGGCAACACAAAAGTATATCAGGTCACAAGGGCACACACGAGGTCTTCACAGGAGCAGCACCCAACACCGTCTCCTGGCTTATTCCTCTGCTCCTCCGCTCACAGCCAGTTGCGACATGTTTGCCCAGGATCCTTTTCATGTTAACACATGTTTCGCACAGAGACAAAGACCCACTGGCGTAGCACTATCCCCCCCTATCAAGCAGATGACCCGTCTGCTCTGACATATCTAAACCTGAAACAAACTACAGAAAATTTAAATAAAATTAGTCCTCAGGAACACAAAAATCTTTCATCCAGCGCGGATTTCTTCGCTCTCGCTGGGGTCGCTCTGGAGGAGGTGTGGGCGGCGGTAGATTGGCAGTGGCACCCTGAGGGGTATCTCCTGCCCCAAGACCTGGCTCATGGTCACCATTGACGTCTGTTGCATCGCCCTCACCGTCCCCAAATGCTCGTGCTCATCACGGTCAGCGTCTGCCAAGTTCCTCATCGCCGCTAATGGGCTAACGTATTCTTTTTCACCATGGCCCCAGGAGTAGCTTCCGGCCCATAAGTAACGTCATAGCCGAGTGCGCCAAAGTCTCGAGGAATCAGGCACAGGCCCCCCCACCAACCAACTCCTCGATCCCCGAACGGACTACTTCTGGATGATCCACTTCCTCACAAGGCCCCAGCTTTGCCACCAGCTGGCACCTTCAGGTCCTATGAAGAAGTTAGCTCCAACACTGTAAACTAACCCCGCCCCTGGTTAACAAGGCTTTACCGCCAACCGCTACGCCATCAGCCAGCTGCAGGTTTTGAATGGGCTTCCAGAGGCCCTCTCTCCACGATACACTCTTGGACAGTCGACACCGGATTCTCGACTCTTCCCTGGGTGGCAAGTGCAGTCGCTCCGCCTTAAACTACCTCTTGCACAGCCAACTCTGGAAGCAAGGGCAACATCTTCACCGGCACTCTACCAGCTTCCGCCAAGGTGAAACGCCTTACTCTGGCCGTCACATTAGTCAAGTGCCCAGCAAGCAAGTTTGCTCGTATAGATCGAGCCACATAAACCGGCAGGCCGCTGCATCGTGCTTGCCCATGCCTATACGGAGCCTCCACTTGGCTCCTTGAGCTGCACACAATGCCCCTGGACACCCACACAGTCTCTGTGGTGCATGCTGGAAGTTGCATAGTGGCCCACCTATCATGCGCACTGGGTCTTCTCAGCCCCAGTGGTCCACTCGTCAGGCAGCATGCTTCCCCATTACTGGAGCCTTCCACCTTGACATCGTGTGGGTTGGTCGGACTGGCAGCCTACCCAAGCGGGGGCACCGGGAAAAACGCGACGGGCGGGTTTCGGCCCCCTTCTCCAGGCTGTCCGCAGGTTTTCCTCCTTTATAAAACTTCCTTAGCCTTAAAGGCAGTGCACCTCGGATGGTGACCAACATGCCACAGTCTGTGCACTGCTGGAAGGCGATTAGAATCGTCCATTTGAAGAGGGACGTGTTCTCCGCTCCCTCCGACCAAAGACTACGTCTGTGCCCTTCTCACCGCAGCGCCAACAGCAAGCCTTGGAAAGTGCTCGGGCTCACCGTCCTCAATGATTACCTTCTCCACTTTAGCCTTCCGGCCCCGGAGGTCACGGCGGGGCTGGAGCAGCTGGCCCTAGGCCGCTGGCTGCCTTCAGGAAGGCCTCGGAAAACTTCCAAGGCCCTCAGCCTCAGCGGCCACCTGCAAGTCCTCAGGGTAGTGCCTGGTTGACGTCGATTTGCCAGCTGCTGGTCCAGCAAAGCATCAACACAAGAAAATCGCAGGCCAGACCCACGATCATCTCTTCTGGCAGCCCAGGGTACGACCTCCACCAGCGCCCTTCGACATCCTGCAGCCACGCTGGGACAGTGGATCGCCTTCTCAGTCCTCAGAGTCTGCTTCTTCAAGTGGGCCCCAATATACTCGGCCGTGCCTGATGTGGCTGCTCCGAAACAGCGTTTCAAAGCCTCGCCACGCCTGGTGTTAAAGAAGCATGTTGATGGCGCAGATGAACCAGCACATCTCCACCGCGGGGCCCCTTAGCGCTTTACCAGTTGCAGGGCCTTCTCTTCCTGGCCCAGGCCTTGGGCAGATGGCCACCATTTAAATTGGGCGGACATTATGCCTCCCAGGCCACCCTTTCCCGTTCGTACTCAAGCTGGCTTACGCCTCACAGGGATGTTTGGAGGCCGATGGGGCGGCAGGGTGGAGAACGCGTGCCGTGAACTAAACACGCCCGGGGGGGGAGCGAAGGGGTGAGGGATGGCGAACGAGGCGGGTATGACCGGGTCCGAGTTTGCCGCCACCTAGACCCAAGGGAAGCGGTTTGCGATGGGTCCCCCGCCTTGCTTGCAGCGACCCACTGGCTCGACACGGACGCTGCGAGGCCCTAGGGGTTTCACTGCCACGGCCCCAGGCAGACCCCAATAAATCGACCTCTGGCATCTGTTGGCCAGAACCTCGTCTGCTTTCTCTTGCTTGCAGAAAGTTAACCTCGTGATGCCGCCTTTCGTTCTCCATTCACTTCCTCCTCAGGGCCTTGAAACCTGGCCCTTCAGAGTCTGACCTCCTCCATCAGTTCACTCTTCACGCTGTTGCAGGCCTGTCGGTATACTCGCTGAGTTTCATCTTCACAGATGCGAGATTGCTCTGTAGCACCTCAACAAGGTTGGCAGAACTTGGTCACCTCTGCCTTCCTTGCCGTGCCTCTCGACGAGATGGTGCACCTGCTCGCGTGCCCTCTGTGCCTGACTCTCTGCCCTTTGTGCCATCTTTCTCCCCACCGGCCAGAGCATGGCAGTATCAGGTCCATCTGTGCTCGGCTTCACCGCAGCTCGTGCCTGCCTCAGTCATAGCCTCTATACCTCATGGTGCCCGCCATCTATTGGACTACATGCTAAATTCGGCGCTGATTTCGTCACTGATCAAAATATCATCAAATCCCACTTCCTGACACCAATTTGTTATAGCCGGTCCGCCTCGTCTCTCTGCCACAACACAAGGGAGGCTAGCAAGACGGCGTGTTATATACAGGGTCGTGAACACAACAGCTCCAAGAGGCCCAAAGCACCACAGCGTCCCAGAACACCACGAGGGGAAACGCCAAGTCGCGAGGCAGCAGGGCACGAAATGGTAAACACACGATGACAGTCTTTCCTTTATTTACACACACAGTTATTTACCCGTTACACTTTTCTATAAGCACAATACAGGGGGAAAACACTGCACGATACAGAATGTTAAACAGGGGCAACACCAAAAGTATAATCAGGTCACAGGGCACACCGAGGTCTTCACAGGAGCAGCACCCAACACCGTCTCCTGGCTTGTTCCTCTTGCTTCCTCCGCCACAGCCAGTCTGCGACATGTTGCCCAGGAGCCTTTTCATGTTAACACATGTTTCGCACAGAGACAAAGACCCACTGGCGTAGCAATATATATATAATATATGTGTGTGTGTGTGTGTGTGTGTGTGTGTGTGCGCGCGCTTCATGCACAAGGTGATATGAAGCGATGGTGTGGCGCATGGTAACATGAAGCGATGGTGTGGTAGCCTAGATAGTGTTAAGTGCTAGCATGCCTTCTTGCCTGCAGCTTCCACCACTGCCTAACTCAGTGCAAAAAAAGGGAGCAGCTTTTCTTGCGTTAAGTCTCCCCTGCCAGGTTCACAGCTTCTCCATCATCAAGACTAGTCTGCACAGTGCCTCCTCGTGGCCACCCATGGGTAACTGGGCACCTTGTGGTCCCTAGGCTAAACTGTGGGGGATCTCGGAGCAGCCAGGAGGCCCCAGAGTATGGGCATGGCCCACCGGCGTAGTGGACACGCTCGGCTCAGTACCAACTCCAGCCCCTAGCCACCTGGAATGGGGGGTCAGGGGAGGTGGGCCTTGCTAGTCCCCTCCCCCGACAAGACCACTGGCAATGTCAAGATAACATGGAATATGTGGGGGGAAGGGTGTTGTCCTCCCACCCCAACAAGTAAGGTGGGCTGTGGGTCCCGCTGGGAGGGCAAATGTCGGGTACATTGGAATAAGAGTTACTCGTCCCGTTGGCAGGCGCCAACCCACCATAAAGCTGGTGGGGCAAAGCCCTCAGGAACCCCACGGCGGATGGGCGGTACCACAGCCTGCCGCCCCCCTTTTTTTGGGGGCTGTGTGGGCGGGAAGGCAGAGGTCCGTGCCCCCAAGTGCCCGGGTACGGCACATCAGTGTGGGTGGGTCACCTACTACTGTCGGCTGCAGCGATGGTCACCATCTCCGGTGTCCCCATAGCTTCTCCATCGACTTCAGCCCTTGGTAGTTCGGTGCCCGTTGATGAGCGTTTTGGGCATTGAGACTGAAGGATGCTTTTGGCTATGTCCTTATTTCTGTATATGCTCCTCCCGATTATAAAAAACTGATATAAGAGATGTTCTACCCAAACTCGCATCTGGGGCAACAATTGCCCCCCCAAAAATATTCACATTTTTCTGGGTGACTTCAATCTTATCCGGCTGTGACCGACGGGCTACGGATGTTGTCGCCCCCGGGGGCCGGGGCTGATCCCACACGGAATAGCCTCCTTCTCCGGGATTTTACTAGGTCCAGAAAATGAGGATCTCGGGCTCCTGTACCAGCGCTCCAACCCATATGGGGACAGGTACACCGATCCGAAAAGGGCCGGGGAGATCGCCCAACATTCTTGTTAGCATGCGAGGAGGATCCCCCAAAACTGCAGGGTTTTACCGGAGTGCCGAGTTCTGTAGCACGCCTGGCGGTTTGGGGCTCCCCTAGGGGTCCCTTAAAAAGACTCCCGTCCCTCCAGTGCCCCCAAGGTGTTTCACCAGGACGCAAGGGAGGAGTGTGCCCATGGTTAAACAGGGCAGTCTCTCCATTCGCAAAACTAAAAACCTGACGGCCCCAGTTGCCTGTGGGACCCTTTCAAGCACGTAACCTCGAAGCAGGTCCGAGTCCTTGGCGTAATCCCAAGGCAGGCAAATTTCATTCCCTGGAGACATTAACCCACTGAACAAGGCTCGGCGAAGGGGAAATCAATCTTGCTTTTTTTCCATGGTCGTGGGGCTCACACTGCTGAAAGGGAAAAGCAACTTTTCATCGGTCTTGCTAGGGGGTTTTTAAAGGGCATTTCTTTGGTAATGACCTTCCCCCTGCTTACCAAGACCTAAAAAACTAACTCTAAGCCCCCCTCTAAGACTCAGTCCGATCATGGTGAACGGACATCTCAGATCATTGGGGGTTCGTGAACGTTGGGCTGGTATTTTGAACTTTGTACCATAACCCTTTAACATTAGCTTGGATAAACGATGTCTCTGCCTGTGCCGGACCCCCCACCCAAAGGGAAACCCTCCTACCCTAACAGGGGTTGGGGATGGCATTTCCAAGCTAAAGATGGGAAGCTGCAGGCTATGTGATTCCCTGCTGAACTGCAAAAGGCGGGGGTGAACCAGGGCTCGGGGCCTGCATACAGTCCTGACTGCCACTGGCACCGGGTCCCTTTCCCCCGACCGCGAGGGGCAGGGGACCCTCCTAAAGGGGGAAAGGGGATCTTTGGGGATTGTAGCAACTACCGTGGCATTCACGTCACATACCGGGAACTTCTCACCCACTTTTTTCTAAACGAATCCGCAACCACCACTGGCATCAAGACTGGACAGTCTGGTTTTTATTCCTGCAAGTCCAAAATAGACCTATACTCCTTCGAGTATTGTAAAACCCGTCATATTTTGGTCAGGGTTTGCTGTGCTTGGGGAACCACATGGGGAATCCTAATCGGGAATCCGACACGATTAGGCCTAAAGAAAGCCTTTAACTGGTACTGAAATGCTGTAGGTGGGGGGTATGTCAAACTTTCCCCTGTTAATTCAGGGGTGGGCAAGCTGTGTCCTTGCCCCAAACACTTTTCAACCCCTTATGGTTGGAAAATGGGCAAAGCTACTACCAAGTCAATGTGGAGGCAATATCAAGGGCTCAGACCTTGACTTTGCCCACAATGTTGCCATCCTTCTGAGTCCCTTGGAATCACGGGGGCAGCTCTTTTTGCATTTTGCATGAGGGGAAACCCTAGGCCTAGAGGTCTCCTGGACCAAGACCAATTTAGGACTTTTGGGGCCCGTTGGGGGGAACCCCTTCATCGATCCAGTTTGCGGCGAGGACTTGAAATTCAGAAAGTTTTACATACCTTGTACGTGGTCCATATCTCTGGTTTTCATACCAAGAGTCAGTAACGGGTTGGTCTGGGAACAGACCATGCACTCGATCAAAAAGACATTTTAAAATGTAGTACCTATGCAAAGGAAAGCTTGCGGTCTTTAAAAGGGCCTTTAACGCCAGTTTTGCTCTTGGAAGTGAAACCGGACACTACCAGGTCCTTGAGTCTCGCCCTTTATCCTTTTGTAACAAATCCCTTCGCCAGATCAGGGGGGACAGTTGGCGGGGCCACGTGTCCAACCGGGGGTTACACTAACGGCATAGGGCCTTTTACTTGCATAATCCGGTATCGCCAACTCAGCTTATGGGCCCCCTAGCTCTCTTCCTGTGGATACCCTGCCCATCAGATTTCTCTCTATGAGACAAACCTGGGTGGGGAGACCCGTGGGGCACCCGGAGACTCGCCCCGAGGGATCCCATGGGTGGAATGAAAGGTGGATGCGCCATGCCCCCCTCGGGGTTTCCCCCCCTTGGGTGGTGGTGGTGGTGGGGGTGGGGGTGGTGGGGGTGGTGGGGGTGGTGGTGGTGGTGTGGTGGGGGGGTGGTGTGGGGTGGTGGGGGTGGTGGTGGGGGTGGGGGTGGGGGTGGTTGGTGGTGGGGTGGTGGTGGGGGGGGGGTGGGGGTGTGTATAAAATATATAAATATATATAATTATATAAATTTTATATATATATTATATATATATTTTTATATTATATACTGATTATAATTATTATATATATATTTATAAAAATTTATAATATATATATATTTATTATATATATATATATATATATTTTTTATATTATTTTAATTTTATATATTAAATATATAAATATAAAAATAATATATATATTTATTAATTAATATTCATATATTAAAATTTTAAAATTTTTATAATATATATTATATATATAAATATTATATATATATATCAGAATTTAAAATATATATATATTATATTAACAATTATAATATATATATATATATATATATATATATATATATATATATATATATATATATATATATATATAAAATATATATATATATATATATATATATATATATATATATATATATATATATATATATATATGTATGTATGTATATATGTATATATATTTTTTTTCCTTTTTTTCCCATTACAAGTAGATTTTATTAGAGATGTATATAAACTTGAATTTACTATATTTACAGACAACATAATGAAAAGGGGTTTTGATTATATGTTCAGGAAGCTTATCTCTGTACAACAGGGAGTGGGTTAAAACTCTGTTATGCAGTTTTGTTATTGTTTGGGATGCAATATTCATATATATGTGTATATATATATATATATATATATATATATATATATATATATATATATATATATATATATATATATATATATATATATATATGCTTCTTCAACCCAAAATTTATCCAAAAATGCTTTCAATCAGAGGGCCAATTTTATTTTATTTTATCATTATATTTTTTATATAGTCCCCTTAACCCATTCAGGCCAGGTGACATCCTATCATGTACTGTGAGATATTCACTCATGCAGGATGATGTCTCCTGGTGGCTGGGATGATACCTTGTGCTCCTCAGCTATGTTAGACTTTACCCAAATTTGTATGAATAATGAATGACTGTTTTCAATTGTTTTGTAGATTCTAGGTATTGAATTTGCTGTCTATAACTGAGAGAGGTTAATGTAACTTGAACATGCTAACAATATTTTGGATTATGTAAATTACATAACAGACAAAAAGAACAAGACCTAATATCTTACCCTGTGGGATTCCACTGAAAACAGGGGACCATTTAGAAAAACACCATGTACACATTTTGCCAGAGTGATGAGTTTCCTAGGCCTGATCCTTTTACTGTACTAGACATTGCGTTGGATGTAGGTGACTCCATTGCTCATATTCAGGGACACTTCAGATACCTGAAACGGAGAGCTGGACTGACCTCTGATGCCCGTCAGCTAATCACCATTAGGTTGTGTTGACGGTGACTGGCTGACGAGCACGAGACACTAGTCCAGCTTTCTGGTATCCAAATTGTCTCTGAATATGATCACATCCCAACTTTAGCTAAAAAACTGTTTGAGATATTGTTAGTCCAGTATGATTTCTAGAAATAATTCATGAATTTTGTATCAACTTCTCAGATGCTACATTAACAACACTGTTTTTAATCACTGTGAACCTTAACATCTCACAGACCAAGAGTTAACTACTGCACAATGCTATTCATTAGCCAGGAAATCTCTTATTCAGAATATGGTGAAGTGGGGAATGTGAATTGGGTAAGGTATTAACCAAAGCACTGTCTTTTCATCTCATGTCGATGGGTATGGTTATAGACATCATAGGGAAATTTGGAACCATGACTTTGACACCAGTTACCTATATAATGAGCAGTTTCCTAATTCTTTTACAAATTTTTAAATTCTGTTGACTGTCTGTCATGTAGGAATTCCTTGATATTGGAAAGAAGAAAGAAAAGATACTCTTTTTGATGTCACATCTAGTTGTTTTGCTTTCATTACATGACTTGTTGATAATCATATGACGTGACCTGATGTTCTAAAAAGTGACGTGACATGATTGACAGGAAAATTGTATATAAGGTTAAGCAGAGGCCAACTAATTACTTGCCAGCCTGATCTCTACACAGAATGTCACAAAAGTTATCCACTGCATGCTCTCATAAGCACAAGGAATTCACTTGCCATCCGCTTCCTAAATTTCAAGGAGATGGTAGATGATCCTCAACCTTCAACCCTAAGGGATGTTTCTTGCCTGAGGAATACTCCTGAACCACTTCTGTATCTATACTGTCACTCCTCCGACGAGGATGTCGATAAAGATAAAATTGGTGACAAATGAAGCTATCAAAGACTAGTGGTCTTTCTGGGAGGACTTCTACCTTTCTTTGATTCATAAAGGGCAACAAATCACTCCTTTGACATACTGCCTTGTGTTTCTGTACAGCTTTACTATTTTACTGAGAATACATGTTTTTTCTTTCATGTTTGCAGATCTCAATTTACAAGACTGATTCATTGGCAATGGCTCACAGTGGGAGGAATCCAAGTCTGACCCCTATGACTGTAATTCCGAATAGGACATCAACTACATGTCCTTACACAACACATTGATGAACTCGTATAAGTTTCTCACCTCTTACGCCAAGTGTCATTGACATCAGTATGACCTTGGTACTCCCCCTTTGTCTGGAGGAAAAGGGAGAACAGCTTTTTGGCTTCAAAGCCATCCTGGATGAAGCCTCGAGCTCTCTCAATGTTTTAAGCAGTTTTTCACAAAGAAACTGCTGTGGAAGATTGTCAAGGAAATGGACTGATAAACATTTCACCTATTGTTTGTCGCATATTTATTTGTGAAATGATTTGCAGTCTTCTTATCCTCTGGTAAACATATTTTTTTGTAGTCTTTTTACTTTCAATAACAATAATGTCAGCCAATGTCCTCATACACTTTTTCACACATAAAGAGATGGGAGGACACAACGTTTCATGAGCTCCAGTCATACCTCAGACTGTGGTTTCTCATGAGATTGCAGCCAAGTTCCAACATGAGGGAATACTGGCCCTGTGATCCCTTGATGTCTTCAGCTGTGTTTCCAAAGATGATACCAAGGGATCGCTTTGATGTCCTAATGTCAGTGCTACATTTTGCTGTTAATGAGGGGAAGCATGATGCAGGGTGACCAGCTTTGGAAACTGGCTTGTGTTGGATGTACTAGTTTTGTACCGAACAAGACTGTGACCACTGACAGAGCCTTCAGGGTCATCAGGCTCTGTAGTAAAATCTGAGCAAGTGCACAAGGTAGTATAGTACATGAAGGCTAATATAGTACATACAAACAGAAAGAGAATGCCAGCAGACCTACAGGCAAGCCAGGGCAAAACTGACTATCACAGCACAGCAATGGGAATGCTTTGCCTTCAGAGGGTGGTTAAGATGCTGTCCAGCTCTCACTCCAGTGAATCTGTCACCCTGCCTCAGAACCACCAGAGGTCAAAGCCCAAAGTTATTGTTTGTTACATCATCAACATGAAGGGTGCTGACCTGATCTAGAACAAGAAAAAGCATCAAGTGGTATAAGATCTTCCATCAGCTAGATATGGCTCTCATCAAAGTGCTGTTCACTAGGCCCTCAGCGGTAAACTGACCCTGGCTGATTTCAAGAAATATCTGGTGTGGGCTACTTGGAGGCCACCCAGGTGGTTTGTGTTCATCAATCCCATCCTCGGCCACCACATCTGCCTACAGACACATCATACAATTGTTGGAGGCATGCTATCTGCTGGAGACAGGGGAGGAGGAAGGAGACCTGGTCATGTGTTCATAATGTCCTTCATAGGACATATTTTATGTGTATAATAAGCCTCCAAATATAAACAGTGTGAATATTTTCTATAAACTACTTGCCTGAGCAAGCTGAAATTTCCCATGGCCAGTGAAAAGTCCAGCAGCACACAGCAAGCCCTGGTGGGAAGTACTGCACACTGCCTACAGTCCCCAACAGGAGAGCTAGACAGTGATTTTTCACTTATCAATGAGGGTTAAATAGAAGCATCAGAAAACACAATCTTAAACCACTTCGGTCAGCTGTAGCCCAAGAACTAGCTCTTTCTGAGTCATAGATAGTGTGTAGCACAGAAAACAGCCTCCACTGTCATGGCATTTAATAGGTGCCAAGTATAACTTCATCATGGCAAATACAAATGTTAACTTTCATTATCTGATTGCAAGAAAAGAAGGTGAAAAGGGAAAAGGTTAAAACTGGGTAATACCATATCAGTGCATAAATCAATTATCACCTTATAGTACATATATACCTTACTAAAGTTTTTAAAAATTATCAGCAAGCTCCTTATTCAGATTTGAGTGTGCTTATGTTTGAATGCAAAATTAATAATAACAAATTAGAATGCCTATAAAAAATTTCACCACACAACATTGTTTATTCCTATCTAAATATGTCTACTCTTGTATTCAACCTCATTTTGGTTTTCCACATAACAATGTCCGAAAACTACTTGACATTCTCTAAATAACTGTTGTTAGAATTCTCTTTCATAGTGGGGTCTACTCAATGTTCCCAAGTCGTTGGCTAGGTTAGACTAAGGGTAAGGCTAGGCTACTGTGGATGAAGTTCGGTTACGTTAGGCTATGTTAGGCTACACTAAGTATAGTTAGGTTCTGTGAGGTAAGATATGACCAGGTAGGATAGGTAAGATTAGATTGGGATTATGCTGATGAAAGTCTAGAGACTTCTTTAAACTGGATATACACCATTGTGCCAAAAAGTTCACTTTACATAAGTGTATGGCTGGCTCATGTTTTATCCTTTAGTTTGTCTTATATTTGTTGGGGGGAAAAAATGCTTTTGCAAATAACAAGCTAATGTCTCCTGAGTGTGATTTTTACCATCCCTGGGATATGGGAATGGTAGTAGTTTTGGGCCCCTAGAAGTTGAGATAAAGGTAGAGAGAGGTAGAAAAAAAGAGAGAGAAAGAGAAAGAGAGAGGAAGGGGAGGGGAGGGGGAGGAGGAGGGGGAGGAAAGGAGAAAGGGAAGGAGGGAGGGAGGGAGGGAGGGAGGGAGGGAGAGGGGAGAGAGGGAGAGAGAGGAGAGAGAGAGAGAGAGAGAGAGAGAGAGGGAGGGAGGGAGGGGGGAGAGAGAGAGAGAGAGAGAGAGAGAGAGAGAGAGAGAGAGAGAGAGAGAGAGAGAGAGAGAGAGACTGACTGACTGACTAACCTGCGTATTAAATGTGACATTTGGAGGAGGGATACTTTGTTTTCGAGGATCAGTGCTTTGTACAGTGGTTGGTCTAATTGGACTTGTTGCATTACCCACTCCAACCAGGGCAGAGGCTCTTGGGGCAATAGTCTTAATCACACCCGCACTTCCATTAGCATGTAAAATACCCTTATTAATCTGAAATTTAATATTATATTTTCTAAAACCGTTCATACTCAAATTGGATACAAACTAAGACAACTTTGATGAAAACAAAATATTCAGATTTCATAGCCATCCTATTCTATCAAGACTAACTTAAAACACACAGAAAACATACAATGTGAGGAGATGCTTGTATTCCAACTGATCTTTTGATTCTGATTGGGGCGACATATTGGCCTTTTCTTGCTGCATGTTCAGCTGACAACCGGTTGGTCACTTTCCGAAGATCCTCAACCTGGAATAATTTGTAGCTGGTAAGTCTCTCCAATTTTCAAATTAACTGACAATATAAGCACATTTATAAATATTTCACATTTTCATCTCTTTGTATGCTGAACAATATGAGAGAGAGAAGTGTCATTTTCAATATCAAAAGCTTACCTCTTTGTGAAACTGCGCGGTCTTCTTGCGGTTTGTTTCTAAGGTCGATTCAGATCTTTCACAAAGTTGCTTCAGTTTTCCTAATTCAGTCTGGTATAAGATCTTCTCACTGAAAAGTCTCATTATCATATTCTCAAGATCCTGAGAAAGAAATAACCATAATGAAATTACCTAGACTATATTCATTAAATAATTATATCATATATTCAGAATAAACAGAAAAGCAGAGGTAAAGGGAGAAAGAGTAAAAGTGTTATAATGTATCACATTGCAGCTAACAACAATGGACATTTTATATGTTTATTTGAAACTCTTGAGATGTTCCATTCAGCATACAGGCATCCATAACAATTACTAATGACTGGTGGTAATACTGGACAGAGTTACCAACTTAGCACCATATAGCCCTTTTTATGATTTTGTGTGTGTGTGTGTGTGTGTGTGTGTGTGTGTGTGTGTGTGTGTGTGTGTGTGTGTGTGTGTGTGTGTGTGTGTGTGTGTGTGTGTGTGTGTGTGTGTGTGTGTGTGTGTGTGTGTGTGTGTGTGTGTGTGTGTGTGTGTGTTGTGTGTGTGTGTTGTGTGTGTGTGTGTGTGTGTGTGTGTGTGTGTTGTGTGTGTGTGTGTGTGTGTGTGTGTGTGTGTGTGTGTGTGTGTGTGTGTGTTTTCTTGTCTTAACCCCAGCTTTTGTTATTTCAGTATTAACTAATTCAAACATGTTAAAAAAAATCTGAACATATTCAGCTTGAATGAATTCCCCACTTATACCCCTCCCAATTTCTCACATAGTGACACATCAAAACAGAACTAAAACTATCAACTGATTTTCAAGAATTCTCTATGCTTTATTATTTGAGCAACTGAAAACTATGTTAATATTAGAATACTAATTCTTTAGTTAAATGCCTACCAAGTATCTGATGTGCACAGACTAAGAATGTAGATAACACTTTCAGTTACGTAACAAAAAGGTAGTGTATGATACTAAGCCGATCCACAGGAGGATATCAAGTGCAAAGTGGCCTTACAGGAGTGAATATTCTCAACCAATTTTGATCTGAAGAAAATCAATCTCTTATAAAAATATTTGATAATTGTAAATCAAATAATAATAAACAAAGGATAAATACTAGCTGGAATTACAAAAACAAATTATCATACCAACCATAAGAGGTCCAAGATTGTTATTTTGAGTTCCATTTGTAATTAATACGGCCAAAAAACAGTCCTCAAGCATTTAGCGATGATGGCTCATGAGAAGTAGGGGAAGCCAGATTGTGCTTGAGTGGCCACACATGCTTTCTGTTACTTTCTGATAAATTTCTACTTACAGGACACCCAATAATATGAGGTTGTGGAATGGGAATTACTGTCCCTGGACTAATGGTGAGTGCTTTAGTGTCTATGTGGTCAGTAGTACCTGTTGTTTATAATTTGATGTGCCAAAAATTCTAAATAATTCATAATGCATGTCTTTTCTACCATTTTAATAAAATTGGTATTTTTCTTTAGTTCTAAGGAGTGAATCTAGTCACATCCAAGATGGCAACTCTGGCAGCATAATGAAACAAAAGTGTGTGTATTTATGTATGCCTGTCAGAGAGAGAGAGAGAGAGAGAGAGAGAGAGAGAGAGAGAGAGAGAGAGAGAGAGGGGAGAGAGAGAGAGAGAGAGAGAGAGAGAGAGAGAGAGAGAGAGAGAGAGAGAGAGAGAGAGAGAGAGAGAGAGAGAGAGAGAGAGAGAGAGAGAGAGAGAGAGAGAGACTGACTTACTTTTCTTGAAAGCCTTTGTAGTTTCTTCTTTATATGTTTACTTTCCTTGTCTTGTGCTGGTGCTTTCTCCACAGAGACTGGCGGTAATGTATCCTTATCTTTGTCATTTGGCAATACAGGCAGCACCTCTATGTCTTTGCTAGGTGATGATATTACTTCAACATCATAATTTCTAACATTATTATTTGCAGGAGGCTGTACAGTATGATTTGTTTTGTCGTCATTAAAAAAGGTGTTTGCACTATTAAAAGAATCCGATTTTATGTTATCCAAGTCAGTCTTTCCAGCCTCTTCTAGTTTCTTGGAAGCTTTGTCCAGATGCTGGTTGAATTCTTGAACTGCTATACTAATATCTCCCTGAAATGATACAAATAATCCAATGAAAATTATCATTTCCTTTTAATTACTTTTTGTCATACAAGAGACACATACCCTAACTAGAGTATATCCCTAAAATCAACACTTTATGTATTGCCAACATGCAACTCTGCCTTTAGGACATCATTTATTTCAAATACAACTAACAAATAAGTCACACATTCAATTAGTGATGTCTGCATTTGAAATAAAAACACACCAAACAAAGAAATAATGCCATAATTACTATTTATATTACTGAAAAGAGTGCACAAGTATTGCAGCAGAAAGGAAAACAGAATGTTTGCAATGGACAAGATATTACTCCATATTAAAGAGTAAAATCATTGTTTTGGGAGTCTTGGAGGCTCTCGAGGTACATGTTGACATTTGGGACTGTGCATAAACCAAATGGTGCTGGGTATATGCACTGTCCACTAGTTTTCTTTTTGTGAATTTTGTTTATCCAGAGATGGCTCTACAAGCATTTTGTACCCCAACCTGACCTCAGCTTATTAACTCAATGTCACTAGGAAAATACTGTGCTCAGTTTTTTATTTTTTGTAAAATGTCTCTCCACATAGATGGCTCTGCAAGTGCTTAGCTACAAAGGAGTCAATTAGTACACCTTGTGATCTTACTTGATTTCACCTTTCCTTGAATTTGTGGGATTTTTTTTTTTCCCCTGATGCTATAAATATCAATGGTGTTATTTTTATCATAAACATCATAATTACTATAATGTTACTGACATTAGTAAAAGCAATATAAGATAAGATAAAATATTTTCAAAAATCAAGGAAAAGGGTAAACAGGCGAGACAGGCTCATTGGTGACTTAGTACAAGTCTAGCCATCTATGTGGAAAAAAACATTAATAAAGTAAACTTACATTGGGCATGGTATGTATGTACATGCCATGCTC
>NC_051423.1:31442199-31447199 GCF_015228065.2 Penaeus monodon | reverse complement strand
ACTGGTCACTATGTCCTCAACATATCGCATTTTTTCGAGCTCCCAGAAAGCATTGATACTGTGGCTATGGCCTGCTGTTTTCTTCAGTTTCGTGTGACGCACCACCAGAAATAACAGTGACGAGGCAGATCTGACTGATGAAGCAGAATATGAGGACTCGCGTTTAGAAAATCCTGAGAGAGGGCACACCAGGAAGTCTTTGGAACAAGCTGAACAAGTAAAATATTTCATGGAATACTATCAAGGAACGAGACCAGTGTCATGGCTGAATGAGAGAACAAACGCGGCTTGATGCATGTTGGGTTATTTGATTAAGGCTTTTCTGTTCCTTTTTTTCTTTTTAGTGACCACTGACATAAAAAGAAAAATGTTAAATAAACGCATGTTTCCAAATAGTTTTGCTATTTGAAACTGATTTTATGAAGTTGAAATTTTACTTACCTACTAAGGGTTAGACCAAAACATTCATGTTTGTTGGGTATACCTCCTGTGCAGCTGCACCAGATATTCCAATACTTCACTTCAGGTCTTTTCACAAAATTGACTCATATTATTCATATTTTTCTTCACCATCTCTGTGTGTGCTTCAGACAACTTCAGTTTTCCTACAAGATCTTCATATGCATTTTTTATTTTATTTAAACATGATTTATCTTTGATGTTCCACACACAAGGATGAGCTTTACAAAGTTTAACTCTTTGTCTGTCCTAACGCCCAACATTATTGTTGCGGCTAACAGCAAGGGCTAGCCGAACTACCGGCGGATTGCCCCTAAACGTACCCACCCACACTCCAGCAGCAAGCCAAACGAATGAGGTTTAACGGCCGACTCATTTTCATCCGGCCGCGCCGATAGGTCTGCCCTGCGTTCTAGGCATCTAACAGTTAACATATTAGTCTAACGGCCAAGTGAACGATACGTAGCCACTGAACAA
The DNA here is from genome assembly GCF_015228065.2 of Penaeus monodon. Lineage (NCBI taxonomy): Eukaryota > Metazoa > Arthropoda > Malacostraca > Decapoda > Penaeidae > Penaeus > Penaeus monodon. Next base: position 31,446,263 of record NC_051423.1, on the reverse strand, counting down.
AAAGCGTTGTTAGCCAATACATAGCCAACAGTGCCCGGAGGTGGTGCACTCGGGTTTGTTTATAGACACAAGTGTGTGTGTGCGCGCAAATTATACATATATTTTTTAATATTTACTTATTTTAATGACTTATTCACTTATAAATTTATTGCTTTGTTCACAATACGACTGTTAGGTATTATGCATCGTTCACTGGGGACCGTCGGTTGAAAAACACCGTCTAGCCCCACCCCTTTTCGTTGGCCAGAGACCCACCTGCAAGTGTTTATAATGCCTTTCAAATTCGATTGCCTCATAATGAATTGCAGATGCATAAGTTTGGTAAGCAATTTCACTGTTGTTAATATATACGCAGTGTTAACAAACACAATATAACAAAAATGAAAAGAACGGTATTATCATTTTGTCAGATTTATCCGTTACCTTCAACAACTCAAAGGAAACATCTCGGAAGAAGGTGACAAAATCAGTATTTCTTGCTAGAAGAGGCATGGTATTCGAAATATTATTACATATTTTTGTATTATGATTTTGCTTTTTATAATTTTTTTGAGGGGGATACTCATACGAGATAGGATATCCATCCCATATTCTTTCCTTTATATATTTTGAGAAGCCGAGGGAAAAACTATATATATGTATGTATGTATATGTATATATATATATATATATATATATATATATATATATATATATATATATATATATATATATATATATTACTGTTGCCATTCCATCACCTTTTGTTTATAATTTCGTTCTGTTTTTTGTTAGCATTTTTATTATTCACCAAAACGAGCAAATTAATATCAAATGTCTAGTCTATGACAACTGAAATTTGTTCGCTTTTCTAATGGTGTAATCAGATTTTTTTTCAGCACATATTTGCAACAATAAAATTGGACCAATATCTTGTGATTATGTTATCACGTAATCCTTATATCTGTAATTTGCTGTCTAATGCGTGATAAGACGGCGATTTATTAGCGTGTATGAGAAAAGAGTTCCGCATGGAGGTATTACCTCGATAAAATAGCAGATCCTTATTTTATGTAGTGTGTATACTAATAATGCGTCTTTGAAAATACCCCTGATGTGAACGGCAGTCATGTCACTAATGCTGCGTTCGGAACTCCTTGTCCAACAAGCTGAACGAGATATACAATATGCTTTGAACGTTCGGAACCCCTAGTTATGCTGGCTCTCCTTCACAGCCGGGCAAGCAGGACGAGATGACGTCACAGTAGCATTTGTTAATGTTAGTTGCAGGCAATAAGAAGATATTGGTAGGTAATTACCTGTTATCAAAGGGTCTTTTTGTGTTGCAGGTAAGTTAGCTATGCATCAGATGATTTTCAAAATATATGCAGCGTATAAAATAAAGACACCGGTGTGATAAACTAGTTAATGTTAACTTTGAGCTGCTTGTATTGTGGGCAATGAAGGCCTCCGAGGTTTCGAACGCAGCCTCGTTGTCTTGCTGGTTCTGTCAATTTGTCTGAACGAAAAGGGAGTTCCGAGGTCATATTCATTTTACAAGGAAAACATTTAATTGTTAATATAGGAAATTAGAAAGGAAACCCAAATAAACAATGGGTCGTTCAGTAAAAGAGGCAATGGAAAAGGTATGCTCCGTTCAACTGGCCATGTTTATGCAGACAAACTTAAATGTAAATTATGGAAATACTGCAGCTATCGCCATTTTAGTGACTAGTGAAACTGTTTATACAAGTAATTATTTTTTATTAAAAGAAATCTACAGACGCAAAGGAATCATTTGAAAAGACATATATTAAATATAAAGTGAAGTAACGTAGACATATGAGCGACTGCATTATATCATGATTAGAACATGATACTTATCATTTACTTGTTTGTTTTGAAACCATCGGCCTTTTGGTAACAGTGTCAAGTAAAGCATCAACCGTAGACTATAATGTATGTAACATGAGCTACTTTTCCCGAGCAGTGTTTTGCCCTGTATCTCTTGCTTTAAACAGAGTAACACCTACAGAAAATGTGTGAGTAGGTGAGAGACATGGTGAAAGCGCCACGCCACTGGTTACCTCCAATACCAATCCCATCTTCAAGCCCTTTTCACACCATAGAGACAATCACGCTTGTGTAATGACATGCTCACACATAGGTCAGATGTTCTTACATGCATTTCAATGGTAAATTTGCTCTCACCTCACTTAATCAGGTGATATGAGGAAGTGCTTATATATACACGAACACAATTTTTATTATTTTCCTTTGCAATTATATTTACAAAACACACTTGCCAGAAAGCAAAATAAGGTTGAGCCGTAGACTGGAGAAGGCCTGGAATGAACAGGTCCGTGCACATGCATCCGTAAGAGATGATATAGTTGTGATGTGATCATGTTAATCAAAGCCATGGTAAATAAACAAAGCACTTGATCACAGAAAGAAAGGCAAGTTAAGTGCGTCCAATATCAAGAGAAAAAAAAAGACTAACAACTCATCCAGGACTCTGGAGTACTCCGATTCACAAAGTATTTTTATTTGTATCAGCTAAATTTTATTACCAATGCTAAAATATGATTTGTATTTCTGAAGAGACTTAGCGAATCGGAGTACTTTAGAAATTAAGGTGAGTTGCCAGTTCTTCTTTTTCTAAGATTGAATGAGTACAGCTGGATCACAGAGAGCAGGATAGGTAGTTGCTCATTTCCGAGAAGTTAATGCCCAAATGGGGGCTGCAGTCCATTCACTTCTCACACTTTACTGATATGTCTACTATTATCAAGTGTATACACACGCAATATAAATCATTTGTAATTTCTTATATTGACACGTAATTATCAATGGTAATTAATTGTAACATTGATGTCAATAATACAGTACTTAAATGAAATGTAACACCCATACTTTTATTTTAAGCGCATCAGTTGTGAAAGATTGTGGAGCCATTTGTATTTATCGATTTGTAAATACAGTAAAACGTAGGAAGCATATCAGTCCCCAAGCTTTCCATACCATTACTGATGTACAGCCTTGCATTTCGTTGGAAAATACGGAATAATTTTGTGCGCTATAAAGAACGGAACGGTTTGTCGTGATGTCTGACGCTCATATGTAAACACTGATACACAACAGATTTTTGCATTTTAATTTACGTGTTTTATGCTTATTTAATAAGACTTTTCATGTGCTAGTATTTATGAAAGTCTTCTGTCTATCTTCACATAACAGATTTTCCATTCTTAGTCCAGCAGCTAGGCTTACCAGTCAAGGATCATGCTCTGGTGTTTCTTCACATTTATCATCTTATGCTTACTTTCATATGTTATTGTATGCAGTCGAAACGCATCCACTAGCATTCTGTAATCATAAATGCTCACATGACAGAATCCATATCTAAAAATATTCCTTGCCATGTCTGCTAGGTGTACCAACTCTCGGGACTAGCGTTTGTGCGCCACAGGAAAAATATGAATATTGCTCAACAGCCCGTTGCGTTGAAGTTTGCTCAACAGCCCGTTGCGTTAAAGTTGTGATTTTCGTAACGCTACAAAGTACCAAACGGAGTGCAGATTTGTTTATGACTCCACGAAAATATCTTAGACAAGCTATTTGTGTCAATGACTCCGTTAAAGTTGAAGAAAGTGCCCTCCGCGATAAGAACTGTCTGTTAGGCCCCTTTCACACTAGGCAACTAGTGTCCGACACTGGTGGCGGACACTAGTTGCCTCTCATACTTTTCAATTGTAGCTTTCATACGACGCAGTGCAGTTGCCCGAGCAAGCAACAGGCGGCAACCAATATTGCAATGTGCCGTTCCCGCATCTAGTGCCCGACACTTGCTGTAACGTTGTAAAGCATTCTTTCTAATGGGAGCTTTCATAATGCGCCACCGGTTACCGCCACTGTTGACCATTGGCCATCACTTTTCGTTCATTGACATCCAGGCTGGCGTGATGGGCGGGCTCTCCACCATACCACATCACCACACACAACCACGCAGTCATCACACACACACACGCCATCTTATGTCACCAGTTACACCACCATACCATGTCACTACACTCCACCTCCCA
>NC_051423.1:31434699-31437199 GCF_015228065.2 Penaeus monodon | reverse complement strand
TATGTACACACACACACACACACACACACACACACACACACACACACACACACACACACACACTCACACACACACACACACACACACACACACACACACACACACACACACACACATATATATATATATATATATATATATATATATATATATATATATATATATATATATATATACATATACACATATATACGTGCACATGTATATACATACATATGCATATATATATACGCACATACATACATACATACTTATACATACCATGTATACATACACATACGAATACACATATATATGCATATATACACTCATACCTACATATATACATACATATACATACACATACTCGTATAATTATATACATGCACACATATGAATATATACACATAAACACAGATGTACATATCTACGTATATATTGCTTTTCTTGCATACACACATGGACACGTACACATAAACACGCAAACACCTGCGCATTTCCGTGCATACTCACTCATACTCGTGCACAAACTTTTGAACAGCGTCTGCATGAGCGCACACACGCACTCCGTTATAATGAGCCCATGCATTATAATGTGCATAAATTGTAGGTTTGCAGCAGAGGAGTTGAGGGAAAGAGGCGGGTAATGTGGGAGAGGAGGATTTAGGACGATGTTGGAATGGGTAAGGATGGGGTTAGAGGAAGTTAGAATGGCGACTTTGTATCTGGCAGATCTCCGAGAGGTGTTGCATTCCTTAGCGGTTGCTATGCCCACCGGCGTGCGCCCTCGGCCGACCCCGTGATCGCGGGGTCAGCGTCTGGCACTTGTTGGAGGTGCCATTGCTTGAATTACGCTTTGTGAATGCCTAGTTTATCTGGCGGATCTTCCATCGAGTGGCTGATTATATTTGTCGCTTTAAGGTAACCATATTTAAAGCTACCAGATTTTGTGATGTACTGTACTTACATACCGGCGGTTTGGCTGTTCCTTAGCGAATCTACTTGAGGAAAAACTGTGGTACGTTCGATTTGGCAGTTACTCGGCGACCGGCGGTGCTTGTCATTTTTTAATGATTTCGTAATTTGGTATTCTTTTCTGGTGGTGGAGTGATTATTATTATTTTTACCGCTGATTCTATCTCCTGGGGCACTCTCGATGAGCATTGAGAACTTATGAACTTATTTAGCACGGCACTGGAACCTAGCATTCCCAGTTGGCACTTTCTGGCATCCCTATTAGTTTAAAAGGTCCACGTTTGCATGATCCGTTTTTAAAATTTATAGATATGTGAGACGTATGGATGAATTATTATTTCTATTTTAATTGGGATATAAGCCCTATATATCACTATACTATCACAGATCACTTTTCACTCGTAATTTTTAGCACTTATTATCACTGACCTAGCCACGACACCTCTCTTACTCATTGCCAAATACACACCATGTGTATATATATATATATATATATATATATATATATATATATATATGTTTATATATATATATGTATGTATATATACATATAAATGTATACATACATATATATGTATATATGCATATATGTGTATATATATTATATATATACAGATTTGTAATGATGGATATGTATATACATGTATATGCCTACATATATATGTATGTGTATATATGTATGAATGTGTATATATACCTACATACACATATATGCATGTATATATACATATATACATATATATATACATAAACATATATATAGATATACATATCTACATGTATATATACATATATACATATACATATGTATGTGTATATATACATATATATGTGTATATATATATATAAATATACATATATTCATACACATATATAAGCATCATATGTATATATATACATGTATGTATGTATATAAATATCCATCATTAATATACAATAGAGGAGTCAAGACATCTTGGTTGTCTGCCTTAAGCCCTGAGCCCACCATCTACCATACTCTTGTAGGGCCCATCTCCCGGGCTCTTACAACTGGTGGCTCAGTAAAATTCCTCCGAAATTCCTGTTCCGCAACAACACCTTCCCCTGCATAGCGCCCAATACTTCGCCATGCTGAGAGGGTGCCCGTCTAGCTGCTAAACTCCGACATAGTGAGCCACTCTCAGCACCTGCTGCTAACCCCTCAACACCTATTTCGTCTTTTGCCGCCAACGCTGTGCAGGTTTCCGAAGGACCCCGGCTGGACCACTCGAAATTAAGTATTTAAATAAATTCAAATACTTAATTTCAAGTCATTTAATTGTGCATTGCATTATTATTATTATTATTTTTTACATTCGATTCAAGTACAGGTTGCCTAACTAGATTACGATAGCTGCCTGAAGATGATTTGCCTTCAGCCGCCGGTCGTACTATCTTTTACCGCGGCCTAAGGATGCTCTTCCCTAAGCGCCGCTCGTGCTCTCGCATTCTGTGACGTTGCCCTTTCATTGTAATTCTGAAGTCCGAGAATATCGCACTCTAGGCATCCGCTAGCACTAATTTAGGT
>NC_051423.1:31427199-31429699 GCF_015228065.2 Penaeus monodon | reverse complement strand
ATGGAGAACTGAAAGAGAACGAGAGAGAGAGAGGGAGAGAGAGAGAGAGAGAGAGAGAGAGAGAGAGAGAGAGAGAGAGAGAGAGAGAGAGAGAGAGAGAGAGAAATCAGAAATCTTTAGTTACCCATCATTAAAAATCGTTTTCTATGAATATGTTCATTCGTTTTCTGTAATGTATTTTATATTATGCATTTATCACAGTTGACTTGCTCTTTTTTTGTAATCGACGATAATTAACGTTAACATCTTTGATTACAAAGAAATTTCAAATTAAATAGCGTAGTGAGAAAAGAAACGAAACAAAAGGAAAATACGAATACAACCATAAAGCTGAATTCATCATGTCTTCAGCGTATTGATCTGCAATGAACATTTAAAAAACGCCGACAGTCTGAAGTACAAGTTTTCCTTCGGGATTTCTTTGCTTAAGTTAGCGGTATTCTTTCTGTAGAGGGACAATGCGTTTCGGTTTGTAGTGATTTAAGTCTCCAGTAGTTATTTCTCGTTGCTTCTGCCTTATATATTAGGATTCCGGTGTACCAACGCTAAACACTTTCGGTGTTGTATATAAATTTTCAATTTGCATTAATGTTTTCCTGAGCGTTACATTCCGAAAATTCTTCCACTCTACACAATGACCTAACACTTAATTTACCAATAATATGTAAAAGTGTTTATTTTGATTCAGTAGATAAATTTACGAATAATGTTGAAACTGTTGGCGAAATCTTGTGACCTAGGGATATTCCTAGGACAGGGAGATTAAATAACCAATTGTTTATGTAGTTTCAAACAGAAGAACATCAGAATATTCAGTAAGTCAAAAAAAAGCAGACCCTTAGGATTTGAATAAAAGGAGGCGGGACAAAGAACCGGAGTGTTGCTAACCTTAGAGACTTCCGGAGCCGCCTTTGTTCTGTAATATAATAAGGCACAAAGTCACTATTGTGTCCTGTTCGTTTACTACTGCTGACAGTGTTAGTGAAGCGAAGGATCTGAAAAATCTCCTGGGAAGCTATTTTACCAGGGTACGTTTAAATAAAAACAGAAAAAAATAAGATTGTTCATTACCCGAAAGGAAAAGCGCCACTGTCCACCATTAAGGTGATTGCATCCAAATATTTTCACAGGTCCAAAATGTATAAACGATAGCTGAACGAAATATCCATATGTAACATTAATGATTATCTAGATGGATCGTGAATGAAAATCCCACAAACTGTTATTGTTTGTTACTTAATTTGGATTTATTACATAGTCCATGGGTAACGAATGAAAATCCAGCAATTTTTTGTAACTTAATTTGGAATTATGCAAGGTCCAGCTTTTTTTTATCGGACTGTGAAACTTACAAAGAATTAGAACTGAACCATGATTTGCGTTGTTAGACTTTCCAGAAATACGCACAAAATTCCCAAATCCATATTCCTCAGTGATTGGCCTGCAGCCAGAATGCTTCCGAATCTAAACTTCAGTAATTGTTGACAGGCCGCTAGTTTCCAATACATGGTACTGTATTAGGATCTACACATGGTTATTTATATATACGTATGAGAATATCTTTAAAGTATTAGCAAGAAACGGGTCCTGTAAGTAAACCAATGGCTAGTTTTAGATAGTTTACGTGTTCTTGGTCAAATGACGAATGGTGCAATGCGAGTCAAAAGTTGGATTGACTTAATATTATCAAGGACATGAATAAAGCAACAGTAGCTTGAAATAAGCCCGAGGTCAAGTAAAACTATCGCAAGAGAAGGCGTCCTTGCTGCTCCTCAGATTCGTGAACTTCCAGATGATGGATATGACCGCGCACTGTGTGGCAAGGAGAAAAGGGCGTGGAAAGCATCTAAATGGCGACAAACTTTCCTGGAAACAACAAGCAGAAAACCAACGGGAGCTGGTGGCAAACTTCCTCGAGGCATACCAATGCCTAGGCTGCAGCGTGTCACTCATGCCTCTTTGTTAATTTTCTGGATGTCTATTATCATCAATCAGCAGAACAAAATAATTAACTCAGTAAACGATCCCACCAAGATATTTCAGAATCAGGGCAAATTGTGTTCATTTGTGCTCGCAGACGATTGCAGCGAAAGGACAAGGTGTGTTCTTCATGATGATTACAGGAGACAAGCCAAGAAACGCAGAGTAGAAACTGAACAGTGAAATGATACATATTGCATTCACGAATACAGACACATGGGTGGCTTTATATATATACATACATAATATTTATATATACATATATATTTACACGCTAGCACACACACACACACACACACACACATATACATATATACACACGCAATATTTATATATACATATATATTCACACACACACACACACGCACACATACATACATATATATATATATATATATATATATATATATATATATATATATATATATATATATATATGTGTGTGTGTGTGTGTGTGTGTGTGTGTGTGTGTGTGTGTGTGTGTGTGTTTGTGTGTGTTTGTGTGTGTGTACACACACAC
>NC_051423.1:31407199-31409699 GCF_015228065.2 Penaeus monodon | reverse complement strand
ATGAGCAGTTTTTAAGCATTTTAATGCCGGAATATGACGAAAACAACATTCGTCAGTAATGAGAGTAACACTGATTGAGAAGAACTTGGCGCTGTGAACACCAACTGCCTCCCAAATAGTGTTGGCAACTTTGTCATTTACTTTTTAAAACTTTGCATATCTAGCATTAAGTTGCTAACTTTCATTTCATGGTGTTGAGAGTCTTATCTCCCGGTAACTTGGGACTTTTCATTTTCACTTCTTCTTCTGTAGTATTCCTTACAGCTTAAAGGGAACTTTTTTTTTGTATTAATACATTTACTTACTTAACCAGCAACCAAAATCAAGCTATTTACTTACAACAATAAATCTACAGATATTTGTTTAGTCCTCTTATTCTTCCGAAACACGTAATCACACGGTCATTTCTTCTCCACGTAACCTGATTTTGGATTACCTAACGCTTTAATGCCAGGCCCGGTGCCCCTGGTGAGCCATTATGAAAGTAACTTGGTTGCGTGACATGGGTAACCGACCGGAATGAATAATGTTGGAAGCCTACCTGCCGTCTCTTGGGAGTTGATGATCCATTTTCTACCAGAAAGGCGGTACATTTGTCATTTTAGTTACAGCAATAAACTGTAGAGCATTATTATATAAGATTGTACTTGATTCTATTTTATTTATGTTTTTTTTTTTTGTGGATAATGTTTATTTTTTCTGTATTTTAGGGAATTTGTATAGGAATATTCCCTGTAAGAACCTAGTGTTATCTGTCTGTCTGTCTCTCTGTCTGTCTGTTCTCTCTCTCTCTCTCTCTCTCTCTCTCTCTCTCTCCCTCCCTCCCTCCCTCCCTCCCTCCCTCCCTCCCTTCCTCCCTTTCTCCCTCCCTTCCTTCCTCCCTCCCTCCCTCCCTCCCTCCCTCCCTTCTCCCTCCCTCCCTCCTTCCCTTCCTCTCCCTCTCTCCCTCGATTAGTGTACATCTGATAGTTGCCACAAAATTAGTGTACCACATCCAACCTGACTGCTCTGGGAGTAAGGGTAATGTTGTACAGGTGATTATCGTTGGTTAAGGTTAAGTTGGAAACTGCAATACTAAATGATAAATATTGGAAAAAGGCTTTAAGATATTAGGCAGCTTTCTGAATCTTCTATAATTTCTGGTCTGGGTGATAACTGTCACCTTGAAATTCGAGAATGGGAAATGAAAATACTTTCGCATGTCATTTTCACTCAATGCTAAGAGCTTTTCACGAAAGTGATAATACTTATTCTAAATATACTATTACACATTGCCTACTTCTACAACAAGTGTACTAGGGAGGGAAATATTGATCATAAGTAGTTAGCCTAAAGTTACTGCTAAAAAAAAAACATAATACAGTTATCGAAGGATCTCACTTTCCTAACACTAATTCATCGCGTATCTCTGTAGCCTAGAAAACAAACTTCAAAAAACACCAAAGCAAATCATCCACTAAAAATGTGATGAGGAAAGGCACGGGGCTAATGGGGGTGGGATACGAACGCAGAACAGATTGCCTGATGCTAAGGAGCCGACCGTATTTCTTACTTTCTTATATCAACCCAGTAATTAATTTGGCCAGCATTTTTTTGCAAGCACCACCGCTTAGCAATCTGTTACGTACAGATTTATTTACACACTTAAGGAGAGGTTCGCATTGCACAGCGCTGTTCCCTGACGATGTGGAAGATGATCATTAAGATATAATGTCTCTCCGTTGTATAAAATATGTAGGACGTATATTAGTGATTATGTTGCAAAAGAGAGATCAGATTTTGAAGGTAATATCCTTAATGAATATTATGATAATAATGATGATAATGAACCGTGTTCATTCCGACAGATGTAGAAAAGCTATGAATGAGAATTGATATACTCACAGTGCAAGAGATGTATTTACATTTCTGTAACGATATTCATTCTCATTCATATCTTTTCTACAAGTAATAATAGCAGTGGTAGCAGTAATAGCAATAGTAAAGGTAATAATGATAACATTAATGATAATAATGGTTATAATGATGTTATTATTAGTATTCGTAATAATGATAATAATGATACAAATAATGATGATAATAATGATGACCATACCATTACTACTACTAGTATTACTGCTACTACATCGCTCACACACACACATACACACATACACACACACACACACACACACACACACACACACACACACCACACACACACACACACACACACACACACACACACACACATACAACACACGCACGAACACACACACACACACACACACACACACACACACACACACACACACACACACACACACACACACACACACACACACACATATACCCACACACTTAAACACCCTTAAACCCGCGTCCCCGCCCACACGCGCACGCACACGCACTCTTGAACGCGAACACACAGCTCTATTTTCCAGCGTTCAACCGAGAAACCGCTCTGGATCCATCATATCGACAAGTGACGTCACGGATCTTGGGCCAGACCGAGGGTTCG
>NC_051423.1:31394699-31397199 GCF_015228065.2 Penaeus monodon | reverse complement strand
CACAGACACTTAAATTTTAGGTCTGCGATCAACATGTGTGTACTGTCGACGATGTTTGAGCGTCATATGCAGCTGTTATTCATGTTGGTTTATGCATCACAGAAGTAGATAAGTTGGAATAATGTTCACAGCTTCTCTCTCTCTCTCTCTCTCTCTCTCTCTCTCTCTCTCTCTCTCTCTCTCTCTCTCTCTCTCTCTCTCTCTCTCTCTCAATGTATATTACTCGTAGCTTTCTGCCTAATACAAATTCATACCCTATCAGTTCACTTTAGAACAACAACCTAAATAGAAAATTAGGTCTGTAAATAAATACACTGTTCTATACTTCATTGAGAAAGGTATCATGAATTGTTTTCGTCAGAATTAAAATCAGCGCCGCTCTTATGCCCCCAATGTCCATAAACATTTTATATGGAACACATTTACTTCCTGATTGGGTGATCCATCCTCTGGAATATGTCTCGTATCTCCTGTCCTTTACTTTCTCGGGAACATTTTCATTTTTCTGCCTATTCAGGAACATGCTCTTTATGTTCATGTTCATCTTCATATTCCTCACATTTACGGCGCGCTGAGCGATATAATTGTGAGTCGTTCATAGGGAGTGTGCAGACGTCTGCATGCCTGGGAGTGGAGGGAAAAGCTTCCAGGCTTCACAACTTGTCGGAGGCAGTTAAAGCTCCCCTCGCAGCATCTTCCGGTCCGATTACCCGCAATTAAGGGCATTCGTGAACGTGCATTCAAAGGATCAAGGGAGTAAACACGCTGCGGGGTCACACTGTACACTTCTTAGTGAAGGATCGGGGGAACGAACGCCAGCAGGGAGGATTCGGGACGGAATTCTGGCGAGGGTGGGGAAAGGAAGCGACTTCAGCCTCCTAAAACCTGCGCGCAGTGGGAGCGAGTGATTTTACATAGAAAATTCTCTGACGGATGAGACAGGTGGAGTTACAGACACAGGAATCTGACAGTGGAAAATGATAACAGCCAGTATGACGTATGATCACACTTCATCACGAGCATTTGATTCGATGCAAGTTGGTCGGCATGGCAACACTAATGCAGGTTGTTAGCAATCATCAATCTTTGCAATCGCTGTTTCGGACCAGATCGATGTTTCTTGCACGTGGTTCAGGAAATAAGTAGCAAAAATTCAGAAAAAAAGGGAAAGAAAGTGCTCGGATGGTCGCGTGAGATTATCCATTTATCTCCGGACATGTCAAACCGAACGAGATGACGTGGCAGACTTAACGCGATAGTGCACATACTGCACACTCAGAGCTGCTACACCGCGACAGGAATCCTTGTCTCAAACTCGCACGAGTCCTTATACACAGACACGTACACATGCGTGCTAACACTCAGATTCACACTAATCCACTTTCTCTTTTTCACGCACATTGTCTGTCTGTCTGTCTGTCTGTCTTTCTCTTTATATATATATATATATATATATATATATATATATATATATATATATATGTATGATATAATATATTATATATATATATATATATATATATATATATATATATATATATACTATATATATATATATATATATATATATATATATATATATATATATATATATATATATATATATATATATATATATATATATATATATATATATATATATATATATATATATCAGTCTCCCGCTCCTTGCCTCTTCCTCATTTTCATTCTCTCGTCATATAATGCAACAACAGTTGCATTATATGACAAGTTAGTGAGGTGTTCCAAAGTCTTTGATCTTAGATATTTTCACATTTGCGTAAACTACTGATAACGAAGACATCAAGGTCTCTCTCTCTCTCTCTCTCTCTCTCTCTCTCTCTCTCTCTCTCTCTCTCTCTCTCTCTCTCTCTCTCTCTGTCTCTCTCTCTCTCTCTCTCTTTCTCTCTCTCTTTTCTCTATTTATCGATCTGTCTGTCTATCTATCTATCTATCTATCTATCTATCTGTATAGTTGATATTACTGGAATAAAAAAGCACAATTCATTTTCTCGACGAACCGTGCCACAGACTTTGGGCGTGAAGTAAATCGTCTCATCCCACTCAGAACAAGTTAATTCAGTTTCCAACTAAGGGTATTTTGACCCGAAACGAGTTTCTTCACTGCGCGTTACACGGAGGAATGCCATCCCCCGAGATAATTAACACACTCAAGAGGCATCTTCCCGGAAATGTTGTGAAGAGGAACAGTTTTGACGTTGTCACCTTTTCGGGGTGTTTTACTCCCTTCGAAGAGCTTCCCTTAGGTTCTTTAAGGATCACTAATATATTTATTTATTCATTTTATCCAAAATATAGACTCATGTTTTGAATTTGAGGTTTTATATCAACTTCAGACAACGACGAGTGAGGGATTATTTTAGAACGCCGATAACACGTCCCACGCGCGCACACTATCCCTCTCATCCACTCTCCCCTTCCCTCTCTCACATTCTTTTCCCCCCTTCCCTCTCATGCCCTCTCCATCTCTCCTTCCATG
>NC_051423.1:31384699-31387199 GCF_015228065.2 Penaeus monodon | reverse complement strand
CACACACACACGCACACACGCACACACACACACACACACACACACACACACACACACACACACACACACACACACACATACATATATGTATACATAATCGCTCTCTCTTTCTTTCTTTCTTTCTCTTTCTCTCCTTTTCTCCCTCCCTCCCCCCCCTCCCCCTGAGGGCAACTAAAACTTTCTTTAGCCGCGGTTGTGACATTTTGATCCCAAACAAAGAGACCTAAATCCGGGAACTTCACCTAGAATACCTACCCATAATTCCGGGATTCAGAAAGCCAACCCGAGATTCCGGAATATGTCAGGACCAGAGACAAAGAGGCTCAGTTGCCCTTTTTCTTGAATATCTTTGTCTATAAACATGTCCACAAATTAATACGTCTGATGAAAAAAATGTTTGAACGATGACATAGAGCTGGTGGTTTGGGAGTTAGATCATCATGAGTCCTTGAACAAAACGGGCTCAGATGTTGATATATAATTTTGTAATTTTATGAGAACCAGACTGGACCATGATCATGGCTTTAATAATAACAATAATAAAACTATTGATCAAATTAGCTTATTAGAATTCCTTTCATTGCCATTGGGAAAAAGTTTTTAATTACTAGTTTAGCTCATGATACAAAATATGATATGCATAAATTTAAGTTAATTATTAAAAAAAAAAAAACGAGAGGGAACCAGGTGTAAACACTGACATTAAAGATAAACATCATAAAAATTAAACCATAAAAAGCCGGGCACAAATCCGGGAATCATTTGGCTTATGAGATAACATTCTGCTCGAAAGTATACGTCAAAAATCCGGATTGTTGAAAAAATCACAACCATAAATCCATGTAAACAGTTGAAAAATATACCAGTGGAAATATACGGGAGTTAACCCCTCTGACTCTCTCTCTTAATTATCCTTTCTCTCTATCCTCTCTTTTCCTTTCTCCCTTCCACCCTTTCATCCTCAGGGATACTCAAAACAGGCTGACAGGAAAAAAATACGCACGCACATATGCATCAGACATATAGACAGGCAGATAAATCCACTGATACACACACACACACACACACACACACACACACACACACACACACACACACACACACACACACACACACACACACACACACACACAGAGTGAGTGAGAGAGAGCTCGAGGGAGAGAGAGATCAAGCGAGAGAGAGAGGGAAAGAAAGATCGAGAGAGAGAGAGGTTAAAAGAGAGAGAGGTAGAGAGAGAGAGGTAGAGAGAGAGAGGTAGAGAGAGAGAGAGAGAGAGAGAGAGAGAGAGAGAGAGAGAGAGAGAGAGAGAGAGAGAGAGAGATAATGATAATGACTAATCTACATAACCTTGCATTCATTTCGCAAACCCAACTTCACTTTGGAAAACATTTTCACGGTTAAGAACAGACTGACAGTAAAAATAACCCTAAATCAGGGAAATAAAAGGGGCTTCATATCTAGGCAGCCGTGGATTAACCATTAGGCAGTGTAAGCACGTGCTTCGGGCGCCAAGGGAAATGCGGAGCCACAGAGCACCGGGACTGTAACTACAGCCATCGAATTTTAAGGAATTTCGGATTCATGGAAAGTGCCTAATGGCATATTCTAAGAGCGGTAATTGTTATTGCTTGTGTTTTATTTCGGCCGAACAACCATGTCTACGGTTAATTTATCATCTGGCATCCGAGATACGTCGTAGGGGCATCAGTGGAAGGGTCGAAGGGCACTGCGGGGGGGGGGGGGGTGTAGGAGTACCATTGGAAGGGTTGAAGGGTCACCACTGATAGGGCCGAGGGGCCGTTGGAAGAGCCGATTTGCCTCTATCAGAAGGGCCAAGGCCATTGGATAAGTAGAAGGGGCAGTGGTTAGATGGGTACCTTAAGGAGGGACGAAGGGGCACCATTAGAATGACAAGAGGGTTACCAAAGGCGTCGAAAGGGCCGAGGGAGACAGTTGGAAGGGCATAAGGGGCATTAAAGGAATGACCGAAGGGGCGACAGTGGAAGGGCCGAAGAGGCTGAGGGGAACCACTGGTAGGCCTGAGAGGACACATTTCGGACCTTTTGAAGGTCGTAGTAACCACACTGGAAGGGCAAAGGGTCACCAATGGAAGAACAAAGGGACCCCAGTGGAAGGGCAAAGGGTCACTGGGAAAAGGAACCCCACTGGAAGGGCAAAAGATCAATGCTGGAAGGGCAAAGGGTCACCACTGGGAGGGCAGAGGTTGACCCTTGGAATAGCTGAAGGGACACTTGGACCATTAGATGACCTTCGGAAAAGCCGAAGGACACCATTACAAAGGCCGAGGACCCGCTATAATTAGGCTTGTATGCTTAGGGCATCACCTAACCCTAACCTGACTTCGTATAGAGGTCTTTTTTTTAATAAACTGTGTTATCATAAATAAATTATGAAGAGAGAAAGCATTAAAAATGGCATTAAAACTTTAATGAAAGCCGCCTGGATCCCTCCCTGCTCTCACTTGTATACATTCAGCTGG
>NC_051423.1:31362199-31367199 GCF_015228065.2 Penaeus monodon | reverse complement strand
ATGATAACAACACCAACAATAATAATAATAATGATAATGATAACGATAATGAAAAAATAACAATAATAAAAATAGTAATAATAATAAGAATGATAATAATAATTATGATGATGATAATAGTAATAACAATAAAATAATGATAATGATAATAATGGTAGTAATGATAATTTTGATAACAGTAATAACAATATTATTATGATGATAATGATAATAGTAATGGTAATAACAATAGCAACAATAATGTAAGAAAATTATATCATTTGATGATAATGATAATAATATTGATAATAATGTTGATAATAATAATGTTATACTAATAGTAATAATGATTATAAGAGTAATAGTAATAATTATAATGATAATGATAATTATAATAGTAATAATAATAAAAAAATGATAATCGTTATTATCATTGATATAATAATAATAACAATAATAATGATAATGATAATAATAACAATAATGATGATAATAATAATGATAATAACAGTAATAATGAAAATAGTATTGATAATAATAATGATAATAACGATAATAACGATAATGATTATGATAATGACAGGGATAACAGCAACAATAATAATGATAACGACGGTAATTACGAAGAGTGAAACTGAATGAAACATGAAAACAAAAAATGAAAGTATAAATGATTTTTGATGGGACTTCTGACCTCAGCGGGCGCGACGCCGCACACGAGCCAGAGAAGTCATTAAAAACTTGTCGTGGAAACACACAGACCTGCTAAGTTCACCCGTGACAAAAGATAAACAGGCACGATTTCTTGGTGCTTGTTTGTCGTTATTCTTTTTTTTTCTGTTTGTCGTTATTCTTTTTTTTCTGTTTGTCGTTATTCTTTTTTTCTGTTTGTAGTTATTCTTTTTTTTCTGTTTTATTCTATTTTATTTTATTTCATTCCTTGTTTGTCGTTATTCGTTTTTTTCTGTTTGCCATTTCGTTTGTTTTATTCTATTTTATTTTATTTCATTCCTTGTTTGTCGTTATTCGTTTTTTTCTGTTTGCCATTTCGTTTGTTTTATTCTATTTTATTTTATTTCATTCCTTGTTTGTCGTTATTCGTTTCTTTTATGTTTGCCATTTCGTTTGTTTTATTCTATTTTATTTTATTTCATTCCTTGTTTGTTGTTATTCGTTTTTTTCTGTTTGCCATTTTATTTGTTTTATTCGACTTTATTTGATTTCATTCTTGATTCTTCTTTGCACTGTTTTCTGTTTCAGTATAAGAAGACAATTATTTGTATTTGCATATATAGTTGTTATAAGAAAGGTAGAATCTGCCTATGGAAATAAAGAAAGTATTTAGAGGACACAAACTCCAGTGCCCGAAAATCTCTACACACACAAAAGACACGGAATAAATCCCTTTTTTTTCCAAAACTCATAACAGCAAAAACAAATGAAAATGAATTTCCTCCCGGTAACAAACCCAATATCTATGAGGGTTTGCAATATTGAAGAAACCTTAGATTTCAACGTGGATCTAGACTGTAACTTTTTGCGTGATATCGCTGGCGAACCAATGGCGACCGGTAAAAAAAATAACCTCTTTGGTGAAGGTAAAATACGGACCTGATTTACGCTGACGAATTGTTGCAAAAAAGAATTAATGGGAATTTCGTACTTCAAAAAAGTGACACGCGCGGTACGCTGCGCACTTATTTACGAGACCTGATACTTTCATGCCGACTATTTATTTCTCAAACACAACTAGATCTTTTGGCTTTAACAATACAAATAGCAAAAAAATATATAATTAAGTTGGAAAATATAATAAATATGTGCATGTACTAAAATTTTGTGTGAAAAAGTAATATGATGTAAATTTTGTGACACTTGTTTTTCTATGAATTTTTTCAAGGCTGCGATACTCTGAAATTATATCCTTATTTTATAGCTAGTGGAAGTGATGAGGACAGGATGTATGGGGGGAAAATATAGAAGCAGTTTAACATAAATAGTTTTCTTTATATCTTAAAAGTCTAAAAACAACAAAAAAGGCGAGATAAGATACTGTAGTCTCCTCTCTCTCTCTCTCTCTCTCTCTCTCTCTCTCTCTCTCTCTCTCTCTCTCTCTCTCTCTCTCTCTCTCTCTCTCTCTCTCTCTCTCTCTCTTTCTCTCCCTCCCTCCCTCCCTTCCTCCTTCCCCCCTTTTCTCCCTCCCTGCCCCTCTCTCTCTCTCTCTTTCTCCCTCCTACCCTCTCCCTGTCCTGCCTCTCCCTCTTCCTCCCCCTCTCTCTCTTTTCATGGATCAGTGAATTTTCGGCGCTACTGTGCTCCTCCACCACCGCGTCGCTCCGCTTCGCCCGAATTCACCCTCCAACCAAGCCTAACCTGGTCTAGTATGTAGGGAACGCATACTGATTTTTCTCCCCTTGTGTTGTAGAGAAACAAGGTACCAATTGTTCTCTCTCTCTCTCTCTCTCTCTCTCTCTCTCTCTCTCTCTCTCTCTCTCTCTCTCTCTCTCTCTCTCTCTTTCTCTCTCATCTCTCTTTCTCTCTCTTTCTCATCTCTCTCTCTCTCTCCCTCTCTCTCTCTCTCTCTCTCTCTCTCTCTCTCTCTCTCTCTCTCTCTCTCTCTCTCTCTCTCTCTCCCTCCCTTCCTCCGTCTATCTATCTATTTATCTGGCTATATGTTTGACTGTTTGTGTGCCTGTCTGTTTGTCTATATGACACCGTCTCAGTCTTCTGTCTGTCTGTCTATCTACCTGTCTCTGTCTCAGCATTAGTCAGAGATACTTCGGACACTTTAAACGGAGAGCCGGACCAGCATCTCGTGCCCGTCAGCCAATCACCGTCGTACTATCTCACGTCGTAGCCAATCACCTTCGAGTTACCTTGCGTAGCAGCCAATCAAAGCCGTGGTGGCGGCGGACCTTCACCATAAAAGGTGTCCGAAGTGTTTCTGAATATGAGCGTCTGTCTCAGCCTCGGCCAAGCCCCCCCCCCCCTCTCTCTCTCTCTCTCTCTCTCTCTCTCTCTCTCTCTCTCTCTCTCTCTCTCTCTCTCTCTCTCTCTCTCTCTCTCTCTCTCTAGCTCTCTTTCTCTCAAAGTACGTCTTTCTGCATCCTCCAAACTTCATCACTTTACTAGAATTTAACAAGTGTCACCACTTTTCATCCGTCGTTCGCTGAAACACTTGCCACTCTCTCCATCGCACACTCTCGCCCACACTCTCGGCACAGGACGCTCTCACCTCCCTTCCCTTTCGACACCGCATGCCCTTACCCACACCGTCCCTCGGCACCGCACACCCTCCCCCTCCGCCTCCCTCATGCATTTGCCATTTTCACCCACCGGCCCGCATCTTCCTACGCAAACGACAAGGCTAGGTTCGATATCAGCTGTCAGAGAGCTGCCATTCGGAAGTGACGGACAGGCGCGCAGGGTGACATCAACCCTTCACATTCATGCTTTCACACTATTATTTCCCCTATATTATTCATGCTGCGGGGGAAATGTGAAGCTTCCTTCATACATATATGTTGTTTTTTACGTATACTCACATCTGTCAATTTTTGCTAGAGATGGAAAAGGGGAAAGTGGTCAGTTGTTGCACCGTGATGTAACGTTGTCCACATAAGCGTGTGTGTGTTTGTTTTATACAGTGGTATCATACATTTCTTGGAGTACAATGAAATGAATATATATATATTACACATTTTACAAAATTTATCATGAGAAATATAGCTATATATTACAGGCGAATAAACTGTAATGTTTAAGGATGTTTTGAAGTTTACCATTTTCAATTAAATCATTAATGATAGTATGTATTGTTTCATGCCCATCCCTATCTTGATATTCTTCAATTAGTGGGCATAACAGTACATAGTGTTCAAGGGTGTGAGCTTATGGCACCTTACATTCAGTGTCCTCAACTCTATGGGAAATATTACATTCCCAATAATATTTGTACACCGTAACCTACCTGTCACCACATCCATTTTTCTTGTTACCTTATTAGTTATTCCGAAAATATGTTTCGTTTCTAACATTTCATTATGATATGATATTGATCTGCTAACTCCTACTTCTGCGTCACGTTCATTATCAGCGTTAAAAGAGAGTTTTTGATTTAGCATGGTGTGAACATGGCCAAGTGTTGCGCCTATATCGTACTCAATGAGGCCTTGTTGGGCTGATGACTTTGATAAGTTATCAGCCACATCATGGAGCTTGATGTTAGATGATATGAGATGGTATCCAAAGCAATTTAATATGAACGCCCTTACGGTGAAGTCTATTTAGTCTGTCTTGCTGTACAAACAAGCCCCGTGGCATCATTCTTAAGAGAGTTTAGTGCATATAATAAAAAAAAGGGAGTCAGTTACAATAAGTGTATTTGTTTCCGTTTGATCAGCTGCTTTAAGAGCAACAACTAAAGCAAATAGCTTCAGCCTGGAGAATCGATGTCCAATTGTTGAGTCTGATGCAACGTTATGAATTTGCCCATTGTCACTGTATAACAGCAGCACAGCCTGACATACCCTCCTGAGGTATTACCGAACCGTCAGTGTATATCACCTGCTAGATAGAGCATTTTTTTTCATGTTATATGTGGTTCAAAACGTCATTTTTTGCCTTAATATTTAGAAACAGATTATTTTCAATTACATTCTTAAGTGGAATATTTGCTTTCATCGTATCAAAGTATCATACATCTCATGGTGGCACATTATGTTTAATGCCTTCAGAAAAGTCATACATACCATCTGTGCATGTTTTTTTTTTTTTTTTTTATCCAAGCAAATTCATGTCTCCCAGTGTGAAAGAATGTAGAGCTTCTTTAGCTTGATTGTCATCTGATGATCTTAATAATTTTAAACCTATCATAAAAATAATTTCGATTATCCTTTCTTGGATACTCGGTATTCCCAGTTCTTTCCTCACATTCAACACCTTTGTTGTTCTTGTACAGCCAAGTATAATTCGTAAGGCCATTTTGCACGATTTCTAGCTTTCAAATCGATCTACTTGAT
>NC_051423.1:31309699-31319699 GCF_015228065.2 Penaeus monodon | reverse complement strand
ATTTAGGATGCTCTAACATGCTTTAAGTATTTATTTATTATGGGTCAAGACATATGATGGAAACAGAAAATAGTAACATTCCTTAATTATAAAGCTTTGTAGTATCATACCATCTGATCTGGGATCTAGTTTAGTTCTGTTTTGGCTCTGTATGTTCCTTTTTTTCAAATTATTATGTCAAAATCTGTATAAGAATAGATATCCTTTTACCAAAATACAATATTTATTTCATTTGCTTCACATGTACCATATTACTAAAGGTAATTTCTCTGATTGAAATTTTGAAACTGTGATTTGATGCACTTGAAAGCTTAAGCCACATTGCAATCTCAGGTATGATGGGTCCAGGTCCAATGGGTATGGGTCCTGGAATGGGTCCAGGTATTGGCCCTGGGATGATGGGGCCCATGCAGATTGCCGTAAACCCTGCAACCAATGACGCTCCACTTGAGTTCAACACTAACAAGAACAAACCACCAATGCCTGTGGCTGCAAGTAAGGATTCATGTATTAGTTTGAGGAGGGGAGAGTTGGCTGTTAAAATACCTTCTTTTTCTTGGTATTGGTATGAAAGCATGTAGGACTTGTCTGATTTTAACCATACAGCTATAACTGTAAAGTATAGAGAGAATTTTGATCTCTGGATGAGAATAATAAAATTTAGACATGTATTTTATTACCAAGGCTGCCTGGTATCTAATAATGTAGCTTCATGTATAAAGCTTGCTGTATTTCGCAGTATATAAGATGCACCAGGATATAATGTACTCAAAATCCAACTTGAAATAGATCAGAAAAGTAGAATACAAGGAAATTTTCAAGAGTTTGTCCCTTTAGTGAGGGAGCTACCTGTCAACATCTCTTTTTGTTCTCACTAAACTATATTTTAGCGTGTTTGCTCAATTTAGATAATTTGAGTTCTGTTTAACCCATTAGTGATAGTTTTTTTTTGTGTTATACCAAGCCAAGCACTGAGCATTGCCCATTGTCAACTTCTTGAATAAAACATTAGAAGCAGGAGAAACAAACATATACTATACTCTCTTTACTTTATTTTTTAATGGAAACAATACTCTCTTGAGTGACAGTCAGGACCAAACAAGTAAACGACTGTGTAGCACATATATTACAGCATGGTCAACTCTGTGTGGCATGGAAACATGCTATCTGGCTTTTGGACCCTGTTCACCAAGACAAAATTAGACATCATAAACATATTAATAATCTGTATAGTGTCCAGAATTCGAAATAAACCTCTTTAGTATCAGCCAGACCCAGTCTACCTTACTTTTATGTATGTCTATTGTTTGTTAAAGATACCTACTAGATACAAAATATGGATAGACATATTCCATTGCATAGAATTTTAAAAATGCAATAGCTTGTAAGTATGGTATATATGACCATGTTAATAAGTGGTGTGCCAGAATATTGTAGTAGGTTAATGAATTATCAAATTTCGTTTACTCAATACGATTTTCTCTTTGAGAAATAGAATGGTTCATTTGATATATATACCATACATAAAAATTCTTCAGTTGCCTGGTTTATCAAATATTGCTTTACTGTCATCAAGAGTAACTCTCAAGATAACCTTACATCCTCTTCAGATGTTAATCCATGACTATGGATTTATGTACTGCCCCCTGTATTTTTTTTGTGGCTTTTGTACATACAGATGGTTCCACATGTGCTCATCACCAAGTAGTCTATCAGGAGGCCCTAGTGACTGCTCCTGATTTCCTGATTCCTTGAAAGTGCAGGAAAATGTTTTTTCTTCCTAATACTATTCATGTCAATACTGTTATTATTCTTACTGATATTATGATTATTAAATTATAATTAAAGTCTTGGTTACATTAAAAACATTGAAATAATACAAAAGAAACTTTTCAAAAATCAAGGAAAAGGGTAAACAGGTAAGATAGGCAGGACTCATAACAGACTCCTTGGTGACAAAGCACATGTAGAGCCATCTATGTGTAAATATAATAAATAAACTTATATTACAGTGGACATGGCATGTACTCTTGCTGGATTCTTGACGATTAGATTTTTAAATAAAAAAAGAGTTCATTTTACATCCCTTAAATATTTGCTGTCACCATTTAGAAAGTCTGTGTATATGTTTTATAAAACATGGATCTTCATCTTCTTAAGTTGTCTGGTTCATTGCATATTGCCTGACCATAATCAAGAGTAACCCTCAAAATTACCTTGCGTTCTATTCAGATGCTGGGAAGTCTTGAAGATCAGGTTTTGAAAGAAAAAGCGTTCATCTTATATGCTGCTAAATACATTAAGTATATGTTTGCTATTGCTGTTTAGAAAGTCTGTTTGCATACATATATTATACAATAGAATGAATTTTAAGAAAAATATGTAATCATAAGGAATTATTATGATGTATTGATGTAATCACAAAATTAATTGTGGTTTGTTGTGCAAACTGAAGTTTGCTGATCATTGCTTATGTATTCATTTATAGTACTCTTTTCTTCTTTATCTTGCTTTTTCTTGTTTTTAATTAACTCATTCTGCTTCTAGCTTTGAGATAGGTGGAAGAGACCTGAATATTTTTATTAAATTGATGATGGTTTCTGGGTTTCTTTCAAGCTTCAATTTTGTATTCATAGATAATGGAGAAATGGTGGATGGGATAATGCCAGAGCCTGTCATCGTGGAAGAGAGAAGAGAGCGAGACCGGGAAAGAGATCGAGACCGTGAGCGTGATCATGGAAGGGATAGAGATCGTGACAGAGAGCGCTCACGAGGCAGGGACAGGGACAGAGACAGAGATCGTGACCGTGAGCGGGACAGGTGAGTCGTGCAAAACATCCTTTTATCCTTTTAGACTAGTTAGCTTCAAAACTCTTGGCTCATCTTTCAAATATACTTGTTTATTTTGCTGTAGGTAATAAAGAAGACATTACCTGTGCTATCTCTTTATTTATAAACAGTAAATCATCTACTATCTAGATTAGATATAAAATGCAATTAGCAAATGTACTGAATTCCATTTTATATTACCATACAAAGTATATTGGTAGAACTTTAGAGAAGTAGATTGTTTTTCATCTGGAGAATATTCATATTATATTTTACAATAATTACTATAAATATTAATTTATTATTGTAATTAATCAAAAAACTTTTTTAACTGTTATTTTTATTGAGTGTTTTTGGATATAGCAAATGAAATTTAATTGCTCACACCAAACATTTGGTTTTAAGTGAATTAAATATTCCTTTAGTATAGAAAAAAAAGGTAATCATTCCACTAATCCCCAGTGTCTAACATAAAAGAAAATGTGAGGTAACATAGGTTGTCATGCTATTCATCCTTTAATAAATATATTTTATACTTTCAGAGATCGAGACAGAGACCGTGACCGTGACCGTGAAAGGCAAGACCGAGATAGAGATAGAGACCGTGGACGAGATAGGCCACGGAAGGACAGTGGTGGCAGTAGTCGTAGTGGGGGCGACAACATGTCGGTTGGCAGTGGTAAGTCAGGTGATATCAGAAGATACTGATATTATGCAATTACTGACAAAGTTGATACACTTTTGCCTGGTGTGTGAGAAAAATCAATTGTTAGCTTAGAAAAATATCATGATTCTTTATTAGCAACAAGTGATTATCGTTATACAATCACTACTGTGTTCTAAGTATTTCACAAATACTGAATTCTAATCTAGACACCAAGCATATAATTGTCAAACTGTAATCAAGGACATTAAGGACTTTTGTGCTATGATCTGTCAGATCACATTTATATATAAGATGACATGATTCACAGGAAAAAAAAATTATATATGCAATAAATGTTTCTTTTTTATTATTTATGAAATGTCAAGGCAGAAGGGCAGTTATGAGCTGTAAAATAATCCTATGATTTATCATTCACTTCACTTGTTGCACATAAACATAACTATATGTTGCATCTCTGTAATTTTACATATGTAGACTGCCAACTTAATATAGACTGTCTTAGTAAAACTGGAGCAAAGCAACATCAGACCTTTTCCTGCTAAAACATCAGTCATAAAAAAAAAGAAATAAGTAATTGATAATCTGATTTTCACTTATGGTTTATTGCAAGTAAATGTATTTGAAGGACTTTTTCATTCAAATCATGCAAACTTTTACCTAGTTATTTTTTGCTGAAATGCATACAACCAGTACAGTTTTATTCTCTTACCTAGGTATGATGGTCTGATATCTTAGGTGAACTCTGGCTGCAATGCAAAGGTTATCACTAGCTGTGACTTGTTAAATTTTAGATAAGGTAGAAGAATCATAGTATTATAAAATAATAATAAAGAATATGTTTGGTTAGCAATACACTCTAGAGCACACAATGATAGAATACAGTCATACATTATGGTGGGTATTAGATAGGCTTATGTGACAGAAAGCACACACACACACACGCTCACATATTTTATATAAATTTTGTGTAATATTGTTATGATTCTTCTACCCTATAAATTTTTTCTACAAATTGTTGAAAGAGACATTCTATATTTATTATAGAAATATGATTAAAGACCTTAATAATTGTTATAAGTGACTTTGTTATTGAATGCCATTGGCCCTCCTGCAGCACCAGGCAGATTGTACCATGACATGACCTTATTTCTTATATAGATGACTTTAGATAGACATTCGAGTATGGCCTCTCCATTTTGATTTTATTTCTGCTTCCATATGTTTGTGTAATATTTTCATGTGCCTTGCATGATTGTGGTGAATAGGACAAACCACACAAAGCATGGTTGGCAGTGATTATAGTGAATAGGGCTTCAGGGGTAAAGTAAATTTTTTTCTGTTTGAGTTTTAGAAGATGAAATTTAGGTTGGTGGAGATCATATACTAAAGGAAATGGCCAAGAGTGCAATTTTGGTGAAATTTGAGATGTACATATTTTTGAAACTCAACAAGAAATTGTTAAGTGCACTCTCAAAATGCTCCCCCTTTTTTGTATGCATAGGAAAATTGTCTTTAAAAAATGGCTATGATCATTTACCAAACTGAATTATTTGAAAATACTAGTCATATTTCTTCACTTTACATGTTTTTCCCATCAAAGTAGACAAAATTTGTGTATATATGAACATTTCTAAAGAATGGGTGCAGTTAAACAAATATATAAGAATTAGGAAGTTAAAGGAGGAATTGATAATGTATAACAGCTCCTCTGATCTTCCCAATTTCTTCAAGTTTCTACAGTAATTCTTGCAAAAATCATGCCTACAAGAAAAAATAACTGTGTGAGATTTTAGAATATTAGTGAATTTTTTGTGATTCTTAAAAAAAAAGATAAAGAGAGAGAGAGAGAGAGAGAGAGAGAGAGAGAGAGAGAGAGAGAGAGGGAGAGAGAGGGAGAGAGAGAGAGAGAGAGAGAGAGAGAGAGAGAGAGAGAGAGAGAGAGAGGAGAGGGGAGGGAGAGGGAGAGGGAGAGGGAGAGGGAGAGGGAGAGGGAGAGGGAGAGGGAGGGAGAGAGAGAGAGAGAGAAAGAGAGATTGGAATTGATAAAATGGGCTCTATAGTTGTATTGCCACAGATCTCTCAAAAAGAAACCAGAGGTCTCAAACTTTTTTAAAATTACATTTTTTCACTTTTTCTGTAGCTGTAGCTGTTAGTGTAAAAGCTCTTGTTCAAAGAATAAAATGGTATAGTGCTTCAAAGGATTTTTTTTTTTAATCATTCAAACAATGTATGTGAAGGGAGTTTCAAAGTAACTAGCAGACCAGTAATAATAGACAGTGCAAACGAAAGATCAGTAAATATAAATGATCAGAAACTGGTAATAATAGATAAATTGACAGATGCAAGGCACGACAGTTTCACAGTTTATGGGTGCTTAACTTTTAAATAGAATGGTGAACTCTTTCTGGCACCATTATGTCAACAAGCTGTTCTGGGCTGGTTACCAGATTTTGGTTTGGATTTAGACCAGATGCATATGTGAGTTGGACACTAACTTGTAGATGTTACAGTTTTGGAAGATTATATTTATATTCTTATGATTCAGAGGTTTTCCAGGAAATCCCTTTCCAATACATTCCAATATATATTTAGAATTACTTTTATTTATTTTTTTATTTTATTTTTGTTCTTTTACAGGAAATGGGCAAGTTCAACCACTGGATGGAAATAATCAGTCAGGCTCTGGCTTTGGGCCAATGGGTCCAGGTCCTGGCCCTTGGGGTCCAATGTGGGGCCCTGCTGGAGGACCAATGGGACCAATGGGCCCTATGGGTCCAATGGGGGGCCCAATGGGGCCAATGAGTGGCCCTATGGGACCCATGGGACCAATGGGCCCCATGGGTCCAATGGGACCTCCGGGAGAAGGTCCACCAATGGTAGGTAAACAAAGATTGTATTCAAAGTAATACTAGTTATTTTTGTCTACTTGTACGCTAAATGTCTTCAATAGTTTAATGATGTTGCTGTCAGAGCATTAGTTTTTAGATACTGAGGAATATGTTTGAATTAGTTAAAGAAAAATATATTAATTTAAGTGCTTTGGTTTATTATGTTTTAAAGCAGATATTGGAACGTTTAAATCCCTATTTATTTTCTTGTAAATTACATTTACAGAGTGGAGATTTTCGAATAACTTGGGGCATGTTTGGATGGATGATGTCTCCAGAAGGCCTGACAGTACCCATCAAAAACCCTCTGCACTGCAAGACGTGCGTCTTAGTCCCCCCAAATCGCCTGGCTCCCCCACCCACTACAAGGGAGAGGCCTCTTGGCTGCAGGACAATCTTCGTAGGAGGCCTTCCAGAAAATGTCACAGGTCAGCAAGACCTTCTCTCCTTCTTTTCTATAGACTTTCCTTCTCTCCTCTCCTATCCTCTCCCTCTTCTTCTCTTTCTGTCTCCTCTCTCTCTCTCTCTCTCTCTCTCTCTCTCTCTCTCTCTCTCTCTCTCTCTCTCTCTCTCTCTCTCTCCTCTTCTCTCTCTCTCTCTCTCTGTTTTTTTCTCTGTCTCTGTTTCTGGGCCCCCCTGTCTCTCTCTCTCTCCCTGTTTTCTCTCTCTCTCTCTCTCTCCCCTTCTCCCCTCTCCCCTCTCTCTCTCTCTCTCTCTCTCTCTCTCTCTCTCCTGCTCTCACCTCTCTCTTTTCTCTCTCCTCCTCTCTTCCTCCCCTCTCTTTTCTCCTCTCTTTCTGTCTCTCTCTCTCCTTCTCTCTCTCTCTCTCTTTCCCCCTCTCTCTCTCTCTCTCTCTTCTCTCTCTCTCTTGTTTCTCTCTCTCTCTCTTTGTTTCTCTCTCCTCTCCTTTCCTCTTTGGTTTCTCTCCCCTCTCTCTCTTTGGTTCTCTCTCCTTGTTTCCTCTTCTCTTGTGTCTCTCTCTCTTTTTTTCTCTCTCTCTCTTTCTCTCTCTCTTCTCTTCCCCTCTTTTCTTCTCTTTGTCTCTCCTCTCTCTCTCTTTCTCTCCCCCTCTCTCTCTCTCTTTTTCTCTCTCCCCTCTCTCTCTCTTCTCTCTTTTTTCTCTCTCTCTCTCTTCTCTTTTCTTTTTTCTCTCTCCCCTTCTCTCTTTTTCTCTCTCTCTCTTTTTTTTCTCTCTCTCTTTGCATTCTCACCTCTCTCTCTCTCTTTTTTTCTCTTTCTCTCTGTCTCTCTTTGTTTCTCTCCTCTCTCTCTTTGTTTCTCTCCCTCCCCTCTCTCTCTTCCTCTCTCTCTCCGCTTCTCATTTCTCTAATTTCTTTTTTCTTTTTTTTTTTCTTTATCTTTTTTTAATTTTTAATTTTTTTTTTTTTTTTTTTTTTTCTTTCTCTCTGTCTCCCCTCCCCTCTCTTTTCTTCTCTCTCTTTTCTCTCTCTTTTCTCTGTCGTCTCTCCCTCTCTTTCTTTTCCCCTCTTCTCTCTCCTTTTCTCTCTCTCTCTCTCTCCTCTCCTCTCCTCTCTCTCTTTTCTTTTTTTTTTTTTTTTCTTTTTTCTTTTCTCTCTCTTCTCTTTCTTTTTTCCTTTTTTTTTTTTTCTTTTTTTGTTTTTTTATTTTTCTCTCTCTCTCTCTCTGTCTTCTCTCTTCTTCTGTTCTCTCTGTCTTCTCTCTGTCTTCTGTCCCCTCTGTCCCTTTTCTCTCTCTCTTTCTCTCTCTCTCTCTCCTCTCTCTCTCTTCTCTCTCTCCTTCTCTCCTCTCTGCTCTCTCTCTCTCACTCTCTTTTCTCTCTCTCTCTCTCTCTCTCTTTTTCTCTCTTCGCCTCTCTCTCTCTCTCTCTCTCTCTCTCTCTCTCTCTCTCCGCCCCCCCCCCCCCCCCCCCCCCCCCCCCCCCCCCCCCAACCCCCCCCCCCCCCCCCCCCGGCCCCCCCCCGCCCCACGCCCCCTGCGGCCCCCCCCGCCCCCCCCCCCCCCCCCGCCCCCCCCCCCCCCCCCCCCCCCCCCCCCCCCCCCCCCGCAAACCACACCACACAAACACACCCAACAAACACAACCACCACACACACACAACACACACACCAAAACACAACACACCAAACACACACACACACAACAAGAAACCAAACCCACAACAAAAAACACACACCCCAAACCAACACACACAACACCACACCCCCACACACAACACACACACACCCCACACCACCCCCCAAAACACACACAAACCAACACACCACCAAGCCAAAACACCACAAAGCCAAAACCACACACACAAGCCACACACACCACCAAAACACAAAACCCAAGCAAACACACACACAACACACACCAACCCACAACCCAACACACACAAAAACCACACCACACAACACACCCACACCAACACACACACAACACACAAAACAACCACACCACAAGAAAACACACACACACACAAACACCACACACACAAAACACCACACACCACACACACACACACACACCACACAACACACACACAACACACCACACAAACACACACACACACCACCAAAACACAAACACACACCCACCAAAACACACACAAAATACAAAACACCACACAAACACACCACACACACACCACCACACACCCACACCCACCCCACACCACACACCCAAACACACACCACACAAAACCCCCCACACAACACACACCACACACCACACCCACACACAAAACCCACACACACCACACACACCCCAACACAACAACCACAACACCACAACAACAACACACCACACACACCCCCAACACACACACCCCCACCCCCACAAAAGAACAACACAAAACACACATAACAAACACCAAACAACCCCCACACAAAACAAACAACACAACAACAAACACCAAAAACCCAACACCCAAACACACACACAACACACACAACAACACACCACACACACACACACACCCCCAAAACACACACACAACACACAAAAACCACAACACACACACACAAGCACACACACAAACACACACACACACACACACAAAACCCACACACACACACCCACACACCCACACCCACCAACACACCACAAAAAGGAACACACACACAAGCTATTCTATTGTTAATAGAACTATTAAAACATTATTAAAATACTAGATCACTGATGAGATCACTTGAGAAATGACAAGAGAATTACAATCAGAAAACTGAAAGCAGTTAATATTGAAAATTTTCACAAATTTTTAATGAACGTAAATAAATATTACCCTTCAAAAAGGTTTAAAAACCTCCCCAAAAAATGTTTTAGCAAGCTAAAACTTCTCCAGCCGGATTTTGACCATTTGGCCCCTAGTTCTTTTTGAATTCACAAGGCTCAGAGTTGGTGAAATTTAATCCATGGTGTGATTGGATCTCACCCAGCATGAGTGGATTAGAAATTAAAATCAAAACTATCTTCCCCCCCGGGGAAAATAACAAATTTTTTATTGGGGTTTTTTCAGTTGGAAGAGTAGTACTGTGTATAATTTAGCCACAGATATACAGACATGACATACATATACATATAGGTGCAATGTAGGAAATCATCCCCCCTCTTCTTTTCTTCCTCTCTCCTCTCTCTCCCCCCTCTCCTCTCT
>NC_051423.1:31297199-31299699 GCF_015228065.2 Penaeus monodon | reverse complement strand
AGGTTTCATGACATTTAAATAGATAAAGGTTCTTGGTATTTTTAGCAAAGGGAGTAAATTACGTACTTTCAGACTGGGATGTGACTCATCATTTAATGGACTGTAGTTTGAATGCAATTTAAAAATTTCAGGAATGAAGTTGTTAACAATGACCTTGTTTTGAATAAGTGACATACCTAGTTCTTTTAAGAGTTTTGAGGAATAAGTGAAAATTTACTGCAGTGTCAGAGAGCAGGCTCTTCTCTTCCCTCATATAAGTGCTTCTGGATTGGCACTTGGTTTGTAGGTATACAGTTGAAGCAATTGCAAATTTGGCATTAGTTCTGAAAGTCTGAATTTACTGCTAATGCAGAAGGGCAGGTACATGGAAAAGGTAATTGTACTTAAAAGTGAACCAATGTCTGTTCTGTATCCCTCCACTCCACCACAACAGTGCCTGCCCAGAGTACAACACACACAGGTGTAGTATGTGTGTATTAGGGCCTTCTCTGCCCACTATGCCAACACCATCCACAGTTTTTGGAAGCCATTGACTGTTGACAGTTTTTTCCCTTTTCTTATAGTTACATTTCTCATCTTTTCATTCTTTAGAAGTCAGCTTTTCAGTATCTGTAATATGTATCCTCAGAATTTATGCTTTGAAATTTGTTATGCAAAATTTGGCTTTTGGTGTGGGTTTAGCGGTAGAGTGGGTCTTCCAAATGACTTAGATCAGTCAGCAGGACAGGCAGTAAGTGTAAGTGGCAGCAGCAAGACCCAGATCACAAACAGCATTGCGGCACAGGGGTGCAGGGTATATTCCTGACTGGGCTACTCCTATTGACCGTCAAATGTTTCTTCCGCCACTCAGTCGGTCAGATCGAGCGTGTCTTCATGTCAGCCGGTCACCAGAAGGTCTGGGACCACTTCACCAAGGCCCAGAGGCGCAACATTGAGATGTGGAAGAAGCAGGCAGAGGTATGCCATGCCTCATGTACACCCATTCACAGTGTATGCTGCCAATAGTGCAGAAGCATTATTTATCAGTTTTGAAATATAACTTCCTTTTCCAGCAAATTCGGTTAGCATTTTTCTGTGAGTGGTGTGTATTTTGTACCATGTTCATATTATTATAAAAATGAATTGGTACAAAGCATGAGGTCTTATTTTTATAGTGAAATCACCCACTAGCAAAGTTTCTTCAGAAAATTAGCTTTAAAGTTTACCTTTTGTCCTCCTCTCTATAGTTTGCATATTTATGATACAGTCCCCACATGATTCTCACATCTTTAGTTTGGAGATAAAGTGTTCTTCCTTTGAAATCCCTGATGTTGAAGTTGTAAGTAAAGTTTTATTTTTTGCTAAAAACTGATTGAAGCTTTGCATAAAGAGTGAGCAAAACTTGTGCTGATACTTTGTTGTGAGTGGGCTGAAAGATTTTGTATTGTAGTTTTTAAGTGTTAACTGTTTATTCTTGGCCCATTTAGAATAAATAAGCATACAGTTTTGCAGATGCAATCTAGTTGTCACTATATATATGCAAACAGGTAAAACTTGCATGTAGCCCTGGAGAGATAAGTAATAATGCAGCCCTGCAGTGTGCATGGGTCTAGATTGGTCATAAGATCCATTTTGGCTGGGCAATCCACGTGCATGCTGCAGACCTCAGGCTATGCATGCCTCAAGTTCGGTTAGACTTTGTGGAAAAGTCACTTGGTAAGACAAAAGGAATGGTTGAAGGAGCATGGTTGCCACTGCAACTATGATTTGGCAGGCAGTAAAGGACCAATCTGGTGCAGAGCTCAGCATCATTGCATTCAAGTCTATTATTGCCCTTTTTAATCAGTACTGCTTTATGAATAGTTCTTTTTATGCAATCTAAGGGATCCTTCACCATGGCAATGCCCATTTGTTTTAGCTTTTGTAGATACTTAAAATTCAAAAGTAAAATTTACTCTTTGTAATTAGGAGGCACCTAAAGAGGAGAAAACATTAGGTAAGTTCACTAATCTTGTGATAAAGTTAAGGCTTTAACAAGGCATCCATGGATAGGATTCTGTTGTCAGCTGCATCCAGGAGTTAAGTTTGATGTGTACATCATGAAATGACACAAGTTTAAAGACACTGATTGTGATGGTCTCATTAGCTCCCACATTCTTATATTGTATTCGTATGGAGTAGAAAAAGAAGTTGAAAGGTAGTTCTTTTTAGAATGGAAGTTTTCAGTGAGAACAAGATACTCTCAGGATGTTTCAAGTCAGGACAAGTGCTAGATGTAGAGCTTACAGATGTTGAAGGTTGTGTTTATATATAGAACAGTATATACACATAACAGTTTTGTAGGATGTGTTGTTACCGGAACTTTCATTATAGCATGGAATAGGACTAAACTCTGAAGGAGAGAGAAAAGTTGTAGAACGTCTGACTTAAATAATTCTCCCCCTTTTTCAAATTTCAGTGTTAATATAGTGTATCTGTACCTGAGTCTCTTGTCATGAAATATCCCAAACTTTTTCTTCCA
>NC_051423.1:31287199-31292199 GCF_015228065.2 Penaeus monodon | reverse complement strand
TTGAAAGTGATGCTAGTTATCTGTTGATACTGTTTTTTCTTTTTTTGCTTTTTTTTTTTACTTTGTGATCTTAAAGGTTGCTTTCATGAGGGGGATAAGGGGGTGGGTATGTTAATGGAGTAACCAATAAAATGTGCCAAGCATATTTGCCCCTGGCAGCAAGTGGGTTAAGAGAGAGTAATTTCCTAGTCTAATGTTATATTTGATATATGATAAAGAGGCCTGTTTAATTTATCATATGTTTGATTAATTAACAAGGGTCAGGTATATAATACAGTAAGACTTTTTTGTCATGCCATAAACCCTAATTTTGCTTCTGTTAATAACTGATAAAGAAAATTGAGATGCTTTTAGCTGGAGAATTGAATAAGTATAGTATATAATCAAAAGGATTTAGGGAAAAAAACTTGTATTATGTAAAAAAGATTCCACTCCACTGTAGTATCAAATGTCACTGGTATATTCAGAGTATTAAATAGTTTTAACTGAAAGACTGGCACTACAAAGAGGTTTTACTGTAACACTGAAATTATTGTATGATGTACAGTTAATTGTTATAGATTTTTATTAAGAAACTTTTATATATAGTCTCTTTCTAGTGGCACAGATTTCAAGCCAAATCATTATATGGGCTGAAAATTAAAATGGTCCACTCTTGGGATTGATTAAAGACTTCTCATTAGCTGTATGCCTTTAGCATTTCAATGTTATTTGTTTCACACAGTAGCATTATCAATAATGTCTAAGATTCACTCATAATTGACTGATTAATAGCACAGTCTGTTGACATCAGAGTTCATTTAATGCTGCATTATCTTTAAAAGCTCTCTTACAAATAGTGAATATTTGTAAATCACTTCTTTTTATTATTAATATTCTGTATTTTTTCCCAATAATTCTGTTATTGATTGAAATTCTTGTAAATGGGTTGTAATATATGTTATATATATTTTATTTGTTAAGTGCAGGGTTTATTGATGTATCTTGCATTTCTCTGTCAAACCTAAATTTTTTGTAGTAAAACATTTTTCTCTGGATTGGAAGAAAAGAATTACAGCAATGTATTAATTTATTTAGTCCTTATTTCAACAAGTTTGCCACATAGTACATACAAGATAATTTTGTAATAGAATCTGGAAAATCTTTCATTAGGGTCAATTATACCTTAGGGTGGGACATTTATAAAATATACACTGCAATGATTTTGTATCTACCTATATAAAATGTGGATATAATAGACTTCCTTCAGTATATAGCAGTGAACATTATCACATATGAAATGACTTGAGCCTCCAAAATCCTGATGTAAAGAGCCGAGGCATCTCATTTCTTACTTCAATTACCAAGCATTCTGAGTTGCATTGTTTTTCAGATATTACAGAGTAATTGATACCATCATTAATGCTTTCTCTGCCTTATTTCTTATTTATGAGTATGAAATGAGGTGCACTTCAAAATACTTGATACAGTTTTATGTCATATCTAAATCTGCAGCCTTATACTCTATACAAGGAGATAGCTGGAGAATTGTCCATATTATTCTGCATTTCATTAGACCAAGGATAAGCCAATGATATACATGCATATATATAAATTTCAATGTTCAAACATATATATATATATATATAGATAGATATATATAATGTGTACATGTGTGCATGTGTGAAATTCTCCAACATATCCAAAAATACATAACATTGTGTTTATACCCACTGAACTGCAACTGCCTTATCGTATATTGATATGGTATTCAGGATCTAAGGAAAGGGAATGCAAAATTATAATAATACTGAAGATTAAGCTTTTAACTTCTGAAATTATATTAAAAGCTTTAAAATTGACCCAGCTATACAACTGCAAGTCTGTGCAGAATGGCTAGATTTTTACCATACATGATTACTATTGAGCTTTATTCTCCATAATCTATAGAGGGAAAAATTGATATTAATGTGTGAACATACAAGACTGCTATGCTCTGAAGTTCCTCAGTGTTGTAAGAGTATTGACATCTTCAGTTAGGGGAAAAATGATTGTCTAAAGTGAGTAATTGTATAAAATCCCATACACATCCTCCCCAAGCTTAATTTTTTGTGAGTTGTACTGGGTCTTTTCCTACAAGGATATGAATAAATTATAAACTAGGATGGGGTTAGGCAGCACAATATCAGCAGTGTTCAGAATCCCAAGATGAAAGCTCACTGGAGGCAAGTGCTTATGTAGGAGATCTCTTAAAATTTGTGTACTGATATAATCTCTTCATTTGCTTTGATATCATTATTTAGTAACACTAAATAATTTTTGGTCAACAGAATGTCCCTGCTTAAACATGACTTCCCAATTACTTATTGACATACATATAATGTGTCAGCTACATAATTTTAAAAAACTCCAATACAAGCAGATACTGTACATTTAAAGCATTGTTCAACCTCCAGGTGACTTGACATTAATGTCCCATAGAAACAACAGCTGTGATTAAATGAGAAAATACAAATCCATTGCTCTGCAAAATGTACACACCAGTATATTCCTTTATTTATATCTTTATTATTGAAATGGCACATGAAAACATAAATAAAGGAGGGGGAAAAATAAATTTTGAAAGCATATTTTTAGGAGATCATTCTTTTGAAGTCCAATTATTAAAAGGCAAATCTTAGCTCTACTTAATCAAAAACATTGTATAATGAGCAAAGCTTTAGACAGTTTTCCTCCCTCTTGTATAGGGAAAGGAATGGTATAGGACTATCATACTGTAAGTCATGTATGGAGTAGAGTTGGTCTGGTTTTGTTAAATCAGCTATTTATTGTCATCAGATGGGTACATGTGTCCATGCAGAAGCACTAAATTAACCCTAATACTCTTGTTCATGGAAACCTTTTAACAGCTACTTGTCCAGGCATCCTGATAAATTTGGCAATGGTATCAGAACCGATGCTGTCAAGACTACCTACAGTATGAAATAATACAAGATACAGTTATGAAATAATGTCTTTTATAGTGACATGCCAGACATTATATCTGGTGACAAAAATTTTAAACAAAACCTGAGAGAGTAGATTATCTCCCATTTATAACTAAAATATCTATAGATTATTTCAGATTCTTGGTAATTGTATTCAACTTGTAAATATGTCCAAATTATTATGAGATAACACATGAAATGGAGCAGTAGAACATTTATATATATAGCTCCATGATCTTAAAAGTAAATAAAAACCAGTTATATTGAATACAACAATAATGGTACTACATAGACTTACACAAAATTCTTATTAATAACCCAAATAATCACTTAACCAACACTCATGGTTAAAGCCAACCACTCCATTGCACATTATAAAATCCTGTCACTGGCAATACAGAATATTTAATCTAATTAATTTAGAATTTTTCCCTTCTAAAATAAGACTGGCATTACACTAAAGATAGAATTTAAATAAGTGTTGTACTTTATTTACTTAAACCCTGTTTTCTTTTTTTTTATAACCAAGTTTTTAAAATAATTCACCCACATCCTACAGCATCAAGAAAGAAAAAGACATGAAACAAGTAAATATAATTCAACTAAGTGGCAGTTTTTTTGTTTTGTTTTTTAACTGCAGCTAAATGTAACAAAAAAATAAGTGCTTATTGTACTTTGAAAATTAATGTAACAGTCCAATATTTATCTATGCATCTGTCTTTACATAATAAAAAAATAATAATACAAAATTTCAAATGCATGAAGATTTCACTGATTTGGTAGATGTGCATCAGTGAACTTCAGACTGACTAGTCACAATTTTTTTTTTCTTTTTTTTTGGTTAATGAACATGAAATAATAAATATATGGCAGTAAGACCAAACTGGCATCAACCACAAACTTGTTCTCAAGTAAGAGCAATTACATAATTTCTAATTCATAATCTAATACTTGTAATATGAGCAACTTGGAAATAATGGTGGTATATTAATTACCTGTAGATTTTTAAACATCTGATCAGAGGGTTTTAAGGAACAGGAAATTCCCTGAACATAGTCCTACCTCATCTCCAAAATGTTATTGTAGGAGGTACCTTTATTCAAAATGAGTTCTCGTTGAGTATGCTTCTCTTCGCTCATCAGAACATCTGGGAATTTAATTATCTCCACACTCACTAACCTTCTTCAATCATTCTAGCTTCATTCTGGTAAATCTAATAAGGGTACCTCTTTTGTATATCACTTAATCAGATATTTTAAGCCTCATTATTGAGTGATTGAATATTTTTGCAACAAAAATGAGTTAATACAATACCAGTTTCTTGTCACCTTTCACTACTCATTTGTAAAGCCATACCGTGAAAAGCAAATCCTGTAACTATGGGGTTTCATTACTCCATTCACAAAATAAAAGCCTTGTGTTCTCATTTTCTTCACACTAGGCTTTGTCCACAATTACTTTCCTTAACTGCCTGAGTGCAGGGACAGCAAGACTGACTATTTTCCAGTCACTTATTGAATCAAAGGAGAGCCTCACTGTTGGCTGTCTTCATGGGGATCCGTAATGACATACTGGATGATCTTCTTGCCAGCAAACTCAACCAGCTGAATCTGCTCCTGGTTCTGGGCATCTACACTACGCTTCCTGAGTTCTGAAACAGAAAAATAGTTTGTGAGAACAATTTATATTAATATTCAAGAAAATTGTAGGAGAAGTTTAAGATATCCTGTAAATTCAATATCATTATCAGTAACATACCTGGGGTGTAAACTCGTTCCAACCGGTAGGTAGGGTAATTTATACAATCCTTGGCAATGTACATTCCCAATGAATCATAGTCTTCAACTGGTGGGTAAACCACACGCATGGTTTCACGCACTACCTCTGTGTCAATGTTGTAGTAACCTGTTAAGAAAATAAAGAATTGTGAAAAAATTTACACCAGAAGATATGGTACTAGTACTTTATATATCAAGTAACTAACCATAGAACATGATATTTTTTTTAGTGAACCTATAATAATGCAGAAATACA
>NC_051423.1:31282199-31284699 GCF_015228065.2 Penaeus monodon | reverse complement strand
TAGTTGATTCATGATTCATAGTAAATCTTTCCTGAATGTAGGGCTACACAAACAACACATGAAAATGGAAGAAGGATAGTACACACAAGATTTTTATCCATTTAAAGAGTACCAACGGACAAAAAAAATCTTAGTCCAATTTCAGTGAGAGGGGACTGTGATCGATGTAAAGCCTGGTATCTAATAAATATATGCCAGAGACCCTTATTTAGATACATTGTACTTTCATCATATTGTATCTCGTTATAGAATAAAGTGAATAAAGAATTAAGCATAAGCTTCGTGTAACTACAAAGGCCCATGAATTTTATGTAACCATATTCAATGTGAGAGAAATGTATTCTTAGGATATGTACAGAGAAATTAAGAAAAACATTTGCAAGGTAGTTTGCACACTGCAGTAAAGAGGAAAAGGCAGGAGCAGTTACGGCATGTTAGTAGTAGCAGTAGCACATTTTTATGACTCTCATTCCTTTTTACTTTATATCAGATCTTATCATAATATCAGTTAGTGCATCTATCAAAACATTGTTAGTCATAGTTTTCACAAGTTTTCAGGCTCCTGCTAATTACCGGAGCATCAGATCTTGTTTCACTTGACTCTGGCTTTGTCTCTAAAACTGGCTCTGGCTCTGGCTCTAAGACTTGCTCTGGCTCTGACTCTGTTTCCACAGCATATATTTCTTCTGCGAGCTCAATATACTCTGCATCAGCCAGATGTCCACCTTCCCTTGGTATGGATGCATCCTGGGGTGTCTGAGGAAAAGCCTTATTGTTTTAGGGAATCATATATTGCCTTTCTGTTCAATCCAGTCACTAGGACCTCTGTGACCAAACTGCCATATAAAAATGCACCAGAAAACCATTAACTGGGCTGCCTTAAAAAAAATTAAATGAAATTAAAAGAAGAATATAAGACTACATGCATGTTTTTAAAAAATATATAAACACATTAAATCATAATGATTATTGCATTTCACATTCTGAAACTGTGTAATACAAATCACATACAGTGATTTACCATGACAAAGAAAATTTTTGTCTCAATGCAGAATGAAGTAAAACAGTGGAGATATCAGTAACATCCCATTCCCTTCACATTCTAGACACTTGCTGGTCTAATTTATTCACAGTTTTAAATATTTCTTTGGACAGGAGAGTTGAAAAAACATCACAAGTTTTTCTTGTACATTTCTTCTTTTTCATTCCTGCAGAACTACAATCCACAGTAAAATTAATAGATCTTTGTTTCCCTAAAGAAATATTTGCTATGTATCATATAAATCTTATCTATACTCTAATAAGATCTGTCCTTCAGAAAATAAATATCTTGAAGAAAGGAAGTTCAGTCCAGCATCAATAAACTATTAATAACTAAAACATTAATAACTAGTGCTAATAAGATTAATCAACAGTTTCAGCAAATTCACTGAAAAATCTGGTACCATTGATAAACCAGGATTTTTTTTTTTTTTTAAGCTTAATGAACCTCTGACTTTTCTGCTCTGCCACTAGGTAAAGGAGCCTACGGTTTCATTTACTAACTTTACAGCTTCCACAAAAGCACACTCCTTTATCAGAATTAAAGTGATGATCTAATGACTAATTTCTTATCCATTGCCTCATGGAATTATATGACAGATGTTTCCCAGTGCAGATATTCTTATGAACTGATGAGGCCTCCTAACCATTGCATATATATGCATTAACTTTGGTCAATGAGGATGTATGTGGAATAAAAAATAAAAAAACTCTCTGCTTTCCATCATAACCGTAACATCAATGGGCCAAAGGAAACAATAGCAAAAAAGAAAAATAATAATAATTTGAAAAAATATTAATAAAAAAAAAGAATCAAAGAAAGAAAGAAAAAAAGAGAGATCTCCCTTGACAAGGAGTGCACAGGACCTTACCTTGGCATTGCCGTCAACGGGGAAACTCTCTGGAATCAGCTGAAGTGCATCACGCTCATAGGGGATTCCACACCATCCACGGAACCGAGTCATCTGGGGGAGAGGTTTCAATTTACTCTCTCTTTGAA
This sequence comes from Penaeus monodon, assembly GCF_015228065.2. Taxonomy (NCBI): domain Eukaryota; kingdom Metazoa; phylum Arthropoda; class Malacostraca; order Decapoda; family Penaeidae; genus Penaeus; species Penaeus monodon. The sequence continues at coordinate 31,282,658 of NC_051423.1, read as the reverse complement.
AATAAGTTATTTAGGTTTTTATTGCAAAAAAATCAAAATGTATTTTTCTGACAGACGATGATAAACAGGCATTATTTAACTCTATATGTAATTTTCAGATTACACACATGACTTTTCTTGCTATATCCTTCCACACACACACAAAAAATGTGTGTTATATATACATATATATGCATATATATACAGATATGTATATATACATACATATACATATGTTTCACATATATATACACAAATATATACATATACAATATATATGTATGTATACATGTATGTATGTATGTATGTATGTATGTATGTATGTATGTATGTATGTATGTATATATATATATATATATATATATATATATATATATATATATATATATATATATAATATATATATATATATATAATACATATACATATACAGTCATATTGTACGATTTTACCTAATGGTGGTCTTAGTGCATGTTCATG
>NC_051423.1:31279732-31282099 GCF_015228065.2 Penaeus monodon | reverse complement strand
AATATATATACATGTAATGAATAAATAATATATAAATAACAAATAAAAAAATAAGTAAATGAGTATATATATATATATATATATATTATATATATATATATATATATATATATATATATATATATATATATATATATATATATATATGCATACATATGTGTATATATACATATCTAGAAATATATATACATGTAAATGAATAAATAAATATATAAATAAACAAATAAAAAAATAAGTAAATGAGTATATATATATATATATATATATATATATATATATATATATATATATATATATATTGTGTGTGTGTGTGTGTGTGTGTGTGTGTGTGTGTGTGTGTGTGTGTGTGTGTGTGTGTGTGTGTGTGTGTGTGTGTGTGTGTGTGTGTGTGTGTGTGGTGTGTGTGTGTGTGTGTGTGTGTGTGTGTGTGTGTGTGTATATGTATCTATATATATATATATATATATATATATATATATATATATATATATATATATATATATATATATATATATATATGTATATATATATATATATATATATATATATTATAATTTATATATTTTTTATATATTTCATATTATATGTAGTATATTATATACTTTACATCATATATTATATATTGTTCATTTTATATTATATGTTTTATACTTTACATCATATATTATATATGCTATATCATATATTTGAATATTATATATATATTTTCCAGGTTTTTATTACATATTATATTTTATATCATAGATTACAAATTCTACATTGTATAATTCTGTAGTATATATATACATATATATATATATATACATACTTTATACATATATATATATATATGTGTGTGTACATATATATATATATATATATATATATATATATATATATATATATATATATATATATATATATATATATATATATATATATATATATATATGTAATTCAGGAGTAGAAATACCAAAGCAAAGGGTGCCAAAGCAAAATCATTATCTGCTCAGACACAACATTCAAATGCTATATATGTTCCATTGCAATAATGAATAAAATGAACAAATAACATCAACGTGGTATCACAACAGAACAAAAAACATGAGTAATTTGAGACATTCAATGACATAAAGATATATAATAATAATTTGCATCATCACACTTCATAAGCTGATTCAAATAATATTTGAATGGTTATTCATTATCATACTGAATTACAAATTACGAATCAACATCTAAAATGGAAAATACTAGGTAATACTTTGAACCAAAATCAATAGGATCACTACTAAGAACAACCCCATATTTGCATGGAAGTGTGTTTGTGTGATATGTAACCATAATCACATAGCCTATGTGTTTTGAGATGAAAATAGTATACGCATCAGTCCCTGTTTCTAGTCAACATTTACTTTCCACATGATTTCTTAACTACACCAGCCTCTTGGGAGTGTAGCCTGAACAGCTGACACAATAAACACAAACTGCCATCACTGCAAATGAATTTCTTGTGTGACACTCCTCTGTTTGCAAAATACAGAGAATAAAGAAGATAAAACTGCCATTTGCTCATCCATTCATCATCATACAATTTGCTTGTCTTCATATGGTAAAAGGAATTTCCTCATTTATTATATTAACATGATATCAACATAATTATGTAATAATAAACAATCTTAGATTTTATCAACATACCAGCCTTGCACATTCGACTTGCACTTTGAACATGATACTATAAACAGCTGCTTCATACATTATGTCAATGTCTGTCTGTCTCTTATGAAAACATTTGTGTATTGCCTCTTTCTTCTCTTTAAGTTTCAAACATAAAAAAGGAGGGAGGGAAAAGAACAGGAAGAGGAAGAAGGAAAGGGACAGGGAGAGAGAGAGAAAGAGGGGAAAAGAAAGCGACAGGGAGAGGGAAGGGGAAAGTGAGTGGGAGGAAAAGAGAGGGAGGGAGGCAGTGATTGAATGAGTGAATGAATGAATGAATAAATGAGTTAATTAATCAATTAATGAGTGAACGAATGAATGAATGAATGAATGAATGAGGGAGGGAGGGAGACAGAGGGAAGGATGGAGAAGAAGAGAGGAAGATAGAGAGAGAGGAAAGAAAATGAGAGGAAGAGGGAGTAAGAGAGAGAGAGAGTGAGAGAGAGAGAGAGAGAGAGGAGAGAGAGAGAGAGAGAGAGAGAGAGAGAGAGAGGAAAGAGAAGAGAGAGAGAGAGAGGAGAGAGAGAGAGAGAGAGAGAGAGAGAGAGAGAGAGAGAGGGAGGGAGGGGGAGGGAGGGAGGGAGGGAGGAGGGAGGGAGGGAGGGGAGGGAGGGAGGGAGGGGAGGGGAGGAGGGAGAGGGAGAGAAAGAGAGAGAGAGAGGAGAGGGGAGA
>NC_051423.1:31269732-31274732 GCF_015228065.2 Penaeus monodon | reverse complement strand
TGGGCTAACATTTCCCTATTCAAATTATGACGCGAACGTATACTCCCTACTTATATAGTAAATTTGTCGCTTTCTGCTACTAATATTTGAAGCTGCTGTATTGTTCTTATATTATTATATAATTATTCTCACTACTTTGGATATAAAAGTTTATTATCGATACTAAGCAGTTTCCACTGGAACTGCCAGTACTGTAGTATCCAATTCTCCCAATCTGACCTTGTACCTGTGTAATCAGCGCTGACCTTATTCCAGGCAATGCAGTCCCTACTTCCAGCCTTGTTCTCTGGCGTTTATGCTTCATATATGGAAAATAAATCACCGTCAGATGAACTTCATAACCGAAATGTAGCTTATCATAACGGAGGCGCCTACACGCTGGGCATTATATTCGGTTCACCAATAGATTATAAGCAATGAGAATAAAGAGTTGGTAAATCACATATAAACGCTTTTCCCTTGTTTCCCTCCTCTCGTGGTCCGTGAGAAAAAGGTAAACAGTAACAAAACATAACATAGCCTCTAACAGCAAACTATAAGTGGGGAAATGCCCACTTACACAAAACCACCAGCTAAAGAAATGCCCTCCTGTTTTTTTTTTTTTTTTTTTTTTTTCCAGTTTCTTCTGTTCCTTTTTTCCTTCCTTTATTTTTCTTCCTCGTTGTTTTCTTTTCTTTCTTTTATTTCATCTTTCTTCCCCCCTTCCTTCACTCCTTATGTTAATCCCAGCCGCTATATTTCTACCAACTATCTTGAAGGTTTCCGTATAAATATGTTGTTGAGGCACTTGAGCAGTACAGCAACGAGTATAGGCAAATTTATGAAGAGAAAAGAAAAGAAAAAACAAAAATATATAAATACATTTTCCATCCCTCATATAATTCATCTTTTATCAAATTGAATAGTCTCTCATTCTCTTACATATGGATCTGAGAGTTGGGGGAGATATCGATCAATATTACCATTAAAACATGTATTCCAGCTCTGACAATTCTGAACATTCATATGCATACCCACAATAACATGCTCACTATCCGTGCTTAGTTTTTTGTCATAATTATATACATACATCCAAAACAGCAGAAACAGTTACAAAAGCTCATGCATCCAAACACACACGCACACACAAACACTTTTTTCAACTTGTACTGTGAGTGTTTTTCTGCTACTGGCTTCCTTTTTTGTCTCTGGATTAACAGCCAGAAACTTCTAAGGATGCTGTTGAGTCTTGTTTCTTTCTCTCTCTCTCTCTCTCTCTCTCTCTCTCTCTCTCTCTCTCTCTCTCTCTCTCTCTCTCTCTTCTCTCTCTCTCTCTCTCTCTCTCTCTCTCCTCTCTCTCTCTCTCACTCTCTCACTCTCTCTCTCTCTCTCTCTCTCTCTCTCTTCTCTCTCTCTCTTCTTCTCTATCTCTTCCTTTCTTTCTATCTATCTCTCACTTTCTTTCTATCTCTCCCTTGTTCTCTATCTCTCTCATTCTCTCATCTCTCTTTCCCTTTCTCTCATGTTCTGTCTCTTTCTCTCATTCATTCTTTCTTTTTTTCTCTCACTGTCTCTCTCTCTCTCTCTCTCTCTCTCTCTCTCTCTCTCTCTCTCTCTCTCTCTCTCTCTCTCTCTCTCTCTCTCTCTCTCTCTCTCTCCTTCTCCTCTCTCTCTTCCTCCCTTTCCTCTCTCTCTCCCCCTTCCTCTCTCTCTCTCCCCTTTCTCTCTCTCTCTCCTCCCTTCCTCTCTCTCTCCCCCCCTTCCTCTCTCTCTCCCCCTTCCTCTCTCTCTCCCCCTTCCTCTCTCTCTCCCCCTTCCTCTCTCTCTACCCCTTCCCCTCCCTCTCTCTCTCTCCCCCTTCCCCTCTCTCTTCCTCTCCCTCTCACTCTGCCTCCCTTCTCCCCTCCCTCTCTCTCTCTTTCTCCCTTTTTTCTCCTTTTCTTTCTCCCTTTTTCTCTTTCTCCTTTCTCTTTATCTCTCTCTCTTTCTCCCTTTTTTCTATTTCTTTCTTCCTCTCAGTTTCTCTCTTTCTGTCTGTATCTCCCTTCTCTCTCTCTCTCTCGCTCTCTCCCTTTCCCTTATTCTCTTTCGCTCTCTCCCTTTCTCTCTCTCGCTCTGTAGCCGCTGGTGTATCATATACTTCTTATCAACAGCTGGTATATCATATATTTCATATATCACGTATTCTGTAACACTGCGATCGGAGGTCAACAGATGGTCCGTCACAGCCATGAGAGTTGACTTGTTACAAACATGTCTGTGCGAGGGGTCGTGCCATAGGAAGTGAGAGTATGATCGATGCTGGGAAATAATGAGATCGCGACCTAACTGATGTATAGCATATGAAGTAGAATGTTACTTGAAGTTGTAGCATATGTATGTTTAAAGTGTAAGGGAGTTTGAGCGGAACCTCCGTGCCGTCGAGACGTCCATAGCATTCTGAAACCAGACCGTTAAGCTGATATTCTGACTGTTCCCGCAATGCGTATGTAGCCAATATATGTATTAAGTTCTTTAATATATAATCTAATATACGTTATTTAGCGGCTTTGCATATTTTGTGCATTTGTAAAATCAATGTATTAATTAACAGGTTTGACCGCTACTGAATAAACCTGAAGCGAGTGCTACGCAGTGGTATCAGTCACCCCACACCCAATGGCAGTCATGGGCGTTCTTCGGAGGCCACACTCTCTCTCTCTCCCGCCCTTCCCTTTCCCATTATCCTCCTCTCTCTCTCTTAGCCTCCCTCTTATCCTTCCTTTCTTCCATCAACTACCCCGTCTGCCTGTCTGTCTGTCTCTCTCCTCCTCCTTTTCCCACTTTTTTTCTTATTATTATTATTATTACTATTATTATTATTATTATCAGCAACAGTATTCTATTACTATTATCAATATTATTACTATTATCATTATCATTATTAATCTCCTCTCCTCCTTCACCTACTTTTCCTTCGCCTTCTTCTCTTAATCCTTAGCTTTTGTCTCATTTTCTTTAGCCTTCTTCTTCTTCTTCCCCTTCTTCTCCTGCTCCACCTTCTTCTACTTCTTCTCCATCATCTTTTCCTTCTTCTTCTCCTCCCTCTCTTTCTCCTCTTTCTTCTACTCCTCCCTCACCTTCCCTGTCTTCCTTTCCTTTCTCCTTCTTCTTCTTTGTTTCTGTTTTCGCCTTTGCTGTCGTCCACGTGTTCTCCTCCTTCTCCTAATTCTATTCTTCCTGCTCCATCTCCTTTTCCTCTTTCTCTTTCTCCTTCTTCTCTTTGCCGTTTCTGTGTTCACCATTTTCTCCTGCTTCTACTCTTATCCTCCAGTTTCTCTTATTACTTCTTCGCCGTCTTCTTTTCATCTTTCTATTTCTCCTTCTCCTTCTCTTTAGTCGCCGATTTCGCTTTTGACGTCGTCTCTGTGTTCTCATTCTACTTCTCCATCTATCATTCCTTCTCTGTCTTCTTATCTCTTTCTCTTTATATTTCTCCTCCTCCTTCTCTGTCTCCCCTTTTCCCTTTTTTCTTTTTTTTTTTCTTCTTTTTTCTTGTTCTACTGCTACTTCTCCTCTTCCTCTCCCCCCCTCCTTCTCCTCCTCCTTCTCCTTCTCTCCTCTCCTCCTCCTCTCCGTCTCTTCTCTCCTCCTCCTCCTTCTCCTCCTCCCCTCCTCCTCCTCTTCCACCACCACCACCACCACCACCACCACAACCACCACCACCACCACCACCACCACCACCACCACCACCACCTCCTCCTCCTCCTCCTCCTCCTCTTCCACCACCTCCTCCTCCTTCTCTCCTCCCCTCCTCCTCCTCTTCCACCTCCTCCTTCTCTTCCCCCTCCTCCTCCTCCTCCTCCTCTTCTTCCCCCTCTTCCCCTACCTCCTCCTCCTCTTCTTCTCCCTCTTCCCCTACCTCCTCCTCCTTCCCTTCTCCCTCTTTCTCTTCTTCCTCCTCCTCCTCTACTCCCTTCCGCCATCCATGCATCTGTCGATCTATATATCCCTGACTCACCCGCTCGCTCGCTCCCATCCCTCCTCCTCGTTTTTTTTCTTTTCTTTTCTTTCCTTATCCATCTTCTTTAGTTTTCTTCCCTTCCTCTGTTGTTCTCCCTACTACTTCCTCTGAACCTCGTTCCTCCCTTTTCATTCTCATATACAGTGCAGTATCATAATATTTTAAGAACTTAATCAGTTCAAAGTCTCTCTCTCTTTCTCTCTCTTATTCCTTTTCTTTCTTTCTCTTTCTTTCTTTCTTTCTTTCTTTTTTTCTTTCTTTCGTTCTTTCTTTCTTTCTGCCTGTCTGACTGCCTGTCTGTTTATTTGTCTGTCTGTCCTTCTTATCGATCGATCTATCTATCTATCAATCAATCAATCAGTCAATCAATCTATGTCTATCTATCAATCAGTCTATCCATCTATCTATCCACCTCTCCGTCTCTCCCTCCATCCCCTCTTCTCTAACACTCGGTGCTTTTACGCAACATCTTTCCTTCTTTTCTTCTTTTCTCTCCATATTTCGCCCTCCTCCTCCGCCCCTATCTCCCCCTTTCCTTCCTCTTCCTCTCTTCTATATATCCTTTAACCGTATCATTGTATAACATCGAATTTTTTGCCTCACTTCCGCCATGGACTTCGCGGAAGAGAAAGAGAGCGAAAGAGAGAGAGAGAGAAGAGAGGAGAGAGAGGAGAGGAGGGGAGAGAGAGAGGAGAGGAGAGAGAGGAGGAGAGAGAGGAGAGAGAGGAGAGAGAGGAGAGGAGAGGAGAGAGAGGAGAGGAGAGGAGAGGAGAGGAGAGGAGAGGAGAGGAGAGGAGAGGAGAGGAGAGGAGAGGAGAGGAGAGGAGAGGAGAGAGGAGAGAGGAGAGAGAGAGGAGTGGAGAGAGGAGTGGAGAGAGGAGAGGGGAAAGAGGAGAGAGAAGAGAGGGCGAGTGGGAGCGAATGAGAAGATGAGAGAGAGAAAGAGGAAGAGACAAAGAGAATAACTGAGAGAATGAAAATCCGAAAGTCTTCGTGGGTGTCTCAGCCGTAGATAAGC
>NC_051423.1:31262232-31264732 GCF_015228065.2 Penaeus monodon | reverse complement strand
TTGATTTTATATTTGCTTGTGTTCATAATAGCTTACGTTTGAAATTGAACAGTGTCACAGTATGGATTTTACTTATTCATTCCATACACATACACATACAGATAAAACCATGATGTATGTAGGAAGTTTATGATTGTCTTGTGAAAACTAATGACGTGTTTTTACACACGTGGTTTTATCGTAATTTGTCGATTCGTTGTTTTGAATTCGTTGGTGGAAAACAAACCACACTGCAGTTGATAAGGCAGAAATCTACGTCTGCTTATGTCCGTGTAAGAGTCGTCCATAGCCATTAACATATGCCAAAACGTACAAAATGTTGTCTATATGGCAGACCCTCCTCCCTTTCCCCCACACACTCTGAAAGACTAGTTACTTTCACAAATAATGGCTTCCAGATGATATACTAAGTAACATTTTTAGTAAACTTTCTAAAGTGGACGTGAACTGTGAACGTCTTGCAACAGCATACGTGTTTTGTACTTTTGAAAGTGTTGATTATGGAATGACTCCTTCCTTACCCATTAGATCCACCGAACTTCGCAATTAGGCCTTTGGTTCGCACTCAAATTGTTTCCAATATTATACTATCAACTTCTGTTTCTCTCTCTCTCTCTCTCTCTCTCTCTCTCTCTATATATATATATATATATATATATATATATATATATATATATATATATATATATATACATATATATATATTATATATATATATATATATATATATATATATATATATATATAAATCTGCATAATAAAATTGCAGCGCTGCTCTATCAATTTATGCAGCTAGAACAGTGAGTGCTTCTGCTGCCAGACTTGGGAGTTCTATAATGGGAACTGATATTCATGGGAGAATCTGATACGAATTAAAGCGCTTAGCTAAAAATTAGTTTTTTTTTTTTCCTATTATTTTTGTTGTATTTATCCATTTTCATTTTCATGTCTTTACAGGTCAGATTACCCTCCTCTTGCATTGCCGGTTGCAGACTTCTGGATGCAGACACTTTGCAGCACTTTGAAGTTTTAAGTTAATGATTATTGCATCGTTATGAATCTGATGTGACGTCACAAATTACATTTTTTTATGAATACTTGTTTCATATCCCTAGCACCACATTGCCACCTTGCAGGGTAATCAATATAGAAAGCGAACACGTGGTAGAAAATCATCATCATCATTATTATTAATATTGTTATTGTTATCATCATCATTTTTATTATAAACGTCATTATTATTATAAACTTCATAATCCTCAACATCATTAAAACAGAAATCCATGCTTCTGGTGTAGACCGACTTTTTATAAAGTAAGCCAATAAAAAAAAAGACTACGAGCGTATAAAATATACGGTGGAGTTTTATCACAGTTGCGCACACAAACGAAGCCATCTGTGCAGTTGCAAATAACTACATGACGTTTATTTAGCTGCGTACACACTTGACTGCAACTTGTCAAAATGTCACGTCGAATCCCTAAGTTGTTGGCGTGAAAGTTGTGTCTCACTTATCATTTTTCTTCTGCTGTCGTTATCTGCGTGGGCCTGTTATTCCTGTTCCGATATGGATGCTGTTGCTGATCGTTTGTGATACTGCCATCCGGGTAGTTTTGATACAGCTGTTTTTGACATTTTCTTGTTGCTTTTCATGTTGCTGATGTTGTGTGATAAACGATCGAGCAGTTGAGAGAGAGAGAGAGAAAGGGGGGAGAGAGGAAGAGAAAGAGAAAGAGAGAGAGAGAGAGAGAGAGAGAGAGAGAGAGAGAGAGAGAGAGAGAGAGAGAGAGAGAGAGAGAGAGAGAGAGAGAGAGAGAGAGAGAGAGAGAGAGAGAGAGATAGAGAGAGAGAGAGAGAGAGAGAGAGAGAGAGATTGAATTGATATAATGGATTCAAATTCCTGCTTTTATATTTACCCCCGGTTAAGTTAACATAGGTAAGGTCAGAAATTAAATAAAGTCAAGTTTGATTAGATTAGATTAAACGGACTCTGAAAGCCCATACTACAGGGGTAATTTTGATAAAGTTGAAGGACTATAATACTCAAGAATTCCTCGGCCAGACGTTTATATTTATTATGTTTCGCTAGTCCGGTTTTGCATAACATGTGGCAGTAAAGTTAGCAAGGAATATGCTGAAAGGAAGGACCACTTGATGTTATTGGTTATAATGTTTTCATTTTTTTTAGATTGTTTCTATTACTGGACGTTGTACATAGCTCTGGAAGCTGACATATTCGGCAGCTGTGCTTTGTGGATTTGGTGTACTTGACACATGAGACAGTCAGAGAGAGAGAGAGAGAGAGAGAGAGAGAGAGAGAGAGAGAGAGAGAGAGAGAGAGAGAGAGAGAGAGAGAGAGAGAGAGAGAAAGGGGCAGAAGCGAGGAGAATGAAACGCTGTGCATCTTTAATATCCGCCCTGGAAACGGCATCTAATACAGGTACAGTTTTGCGTTTTCATAAATAAAAGCACTTGAACTATGTAGGGTAAGCTTTTGTTA
>NC_051423.1:31239732-31249732 GCF_015228065.2 Penaeus monodon | reverse complement strand
TGGCGGGACCGCTTGAGGAAAATGAGGATGGCAGGATTTAATGCTCTGCAGACGTAAGATTTATTATCCTTAGGCTTTAGTTAATTTCACTTTGATAATAGTAAAATATATGTGACTCTTTTGTAAATCAGGATCAAGTAAGAGATTGTTTCGTCTTTGTGTGTGGTACATTTTGAGATTGAAATTATTTAATCATTAACTAGAAGGTTAGCTTCTGTGCTTTTATTCCCCATGAAAGAGATCTAATAATTGTACAGTTTATAAGTATTATGTTACATTTGATTAAGAGCAATATTATATCCTATGAAAGATATTTTCCAAATATAAACCTTAGCAAATGAACAGTAACGGATAGCAGATGGGGAAATGTAAAGGGATAGATTAATTAATATACTTTATTAATATACTTAAACTCAGTATCCTTTGAAAATGACTTAATGCCTATAACAAGTGTGTGATCTATTACTAACTAAACCTTTCAGATACGTGGAATGGTCAAGCCATGAGCCAGAACCAGGAATTTACGACTTTTCTGGTATTTTGGACATGGAGACTTTTCTGAAAACTGCTCAGGAGGAGGACTTAGTTGTGATCCTACGTCTTGGACCATTTATTGATGCTGAGAGAGATATGGTAAGTTATGATATATGAGGTAACTGATAATGCTTTTATGCATATGAATTTACATGAAGTTATTTAAAGTGTGAAGTCATTTATCTGCGAATTTCATTTCACGTTCTTTGAAAATATAGACTGATATACTTGAAGATCAGGAATAGTGAGTAATAGTTTAAATTTGATTGCATTTTTAAGTTTGTGGCTGAACTGATACTGAGGAGAGATAGATTTTTTTTTTTTTTTTTTTTTTTTATTAAATGATTTTTATGCTTATTTCATTGCAATTTTTTTAAATTATGTAATGTGTGGATCATTTGAATTGCATATCCTATCCATGCATTCCCAGAGGCAGGAGAGTAGCATGTAATGAACATCATATTCATAGTAGTATTAGAAAGAATGATGCAATGAAGTATGACTTGCAGTGTGATATTAGTGATAAAAGTATGTTTTCTATCTGTGGTTCATATCTCCATTGATTAAATAATTAATAGATCAATTTACTTTCCATCTATCCGACCATCCATTTTAGCAGTCCATCATCTATCCATTCATTTGTCTGTTTGTATATTCATTTATGTTTTCAGCTATTAGTGTATCCTTCTAACAATACAGTCCATTTATATATTCATCCATGTATTCATCCATATATCTATTGACTTAGTATCCATCAATCAGTAGGGAGTATTTTAATATGGATTATTTATTTTATCAGTTATATCTATTTATACATATAGTTTTAATTAAGTTTCTTTTACCACAGGGAGGCTTGCCTTACTGGTTACTCAACAGGAACCCAGATATGCAACTTCGGACTTCTGATCCCTGTAAGTAGATAATTTACATAATTTTTGAATGAATGTTAAAGATTTTAAAAGTTTAGAATGTCCTTATCACATATCTTTTTTCCTTTGATAATACATATCTTGTATCAATTTTTTAAATCTTTATATTGCATTAATGATGTAATTAAGTAGTGGATAGAAATGAGTATGCCACTGTTCATTTAATGTAGATATGACCTTTATTGATTCCTCACCTGAAGATTCAAAGAAATAATTTCTTTGCTTTGTTACCAGCTTACCTAAAGTATGTGGATGACTGGTATAGTAATGTTCTACTACCAAAGGTTAAGCCACTCCTCTATGAAAATGGAGGACCTGTCATTATGGTACAGGTAAGGATTCTAATTTATAAATAAAGCCAAGTGGAAATAAATAGGGGTTGTTTATTTTTTTTAAGGTAACAGCATCATAATTTTACTTTTACTGGACACTAGTTCCATGAATACCTTATACCTGTAAATTGGGATTTTTTGTGTTTAGATGTGCAAAATGATTATTGGGTAACAGGAAGCTCATTTTCTCTTAGGACCGATAGAGGAGTTACTCTGTCTTATAGGTACTTTGGTATTACACCTATACTTATGTTTCAATTCCATTTTCTGCAGATAATTTGAGTATACCTACAAAAACAAATACCAAGTCACCTTTTATTAAGAGCCAAGAAGTCTTTTTTCACTTTCACTTTTTGAATCATATTTCATGTATAAAACAAATGGACTACTTTATTATGTTATGAAAGAATACTCCGTTCCAGGTTTACATTTTTATATATATTTTTTAATCCTAAAGGTTGAAAATGAATACGGTAGTTATGGAGCGTGCGACTTTGCTTACACATCTCATATGCGAGATCTGGTAAGAAGTGGGCTTGGTAACAATGTTCTCCTCTTCTCAACTGATGGTTCAGGAACTGGTTATCTGAAATGTGGGAAGATACCTGGTGTATACAGCACTGTGGATTTTGGATCAGGTAGGAGACAAAGTATCATCTTTTTCGTAACCAATGTTAAACTGAAAGAACTGCAATTCAAATAATCAACCTGAAATTTGCAACATAAAACCTTCACTTTAATCTGGGTCAAGTACAATATACAGTACTTATTGTAGGGATTTCAGTCATATATCAAAATTACAGCATTTATATCTTGTTTTAATCAAGACAAAGTATTGTTTTTTAGCTTTTTTTGCCATTTATTGTGTATGACATGGATGGTCAGATTCTCAATTACACATTCTCAATTACAGAAAATTAAGAGATTAATAATAGTAAATAAGTGTGCTCCTAACGTGTATTACTTATTGTTAAATCTGATAGAAAAATTGATTGTAATAAAGTATTTTGTAGATGAGATAAGAGTCTTCAACCATTGTTTGGAAATAAGTTATATTATTTACTCTGAGCTTTGTATGTCGGTACATGTATCAATTAGTAGACCCATTCCAAAAATTTACATGAAAAATTTTAGTTTTTTCTAATGCTATTAATATCAATTTACTGTTGAGACTAGGATTAGTAGATTACTAATAGCAATGAAAAATAAGAGTGAATCTTTCCAAAAATCTAGGAAAAGGGTAAAATGACCAAGTACTCTGGCTTTATTATGAGTAGGCACAAATAAACTAAAGTCATGGTGGACATGGCATGTGTGTCAACTAGGGTGCTTCAAACACAGTATGAGATATGTCACATAATCTTAGCATACTACAATCCAGTATACAGGTGGACAGATCTATAAATATTCACCATTCTGGCAAGGTGTCAGTTGTGAAGTATTTCAATCATTATGAACTTTTTGGATATTTTTCTGAAAGGGGACAGAAATCATTTTCAGATTTACTTTGTAGGGAATGAATTGGTGAATGCTTTTCTTATAAACAAAATGTGCATAGCAAATACTTCTTAGTTTTGGCCTTACTTCATTTTCATTTAATTTTAACCCAAACCTGATGGGCAAAGCATGTATGTACATGCCATGCCCACTGTGAGTTTACTTTATTAATTGTTTTTACACATAGATGACTATACTTGTACTAAGTCACCAATGAGCCTATTACTAGTACTGCCTGTCTCGCCTGTTTACCCTTTTCTTTGTTTTTTTTAAATATTTTATGTTATCTTAGTTTGCTGTTACTAATGGGTAAATACTGAAAGAGGAAAGAGATTCAGAGTCTTTTATAATTTAAAAAAAATCCCAGATCTAGATTTCTTTTAATACTCATTGATGTGATTTATTTAACTAATGCAGAGTCTGGTACATTTCTCAAAATTAAGCAATTTAAAATGGTATTCATTCATAATCACACAAAAGCAACTGTCATGATATCAACTTAGCAGCAAATAACATTATAGTAATTACGTCTATAATAAAAATAACATCATAAATATTTATAGCATTAGTAAAAAAAAGTTTTTCCTGTCAATTCAAGGAAAGGTGAAGTCAGGTAAGGTCACAAGGTCTACTAATTGACTCCTTTGTGGCTAAGCAATACCAGAGCCATCTAGATGCAGACATTTCACAAAATAAAAAATGAGCATAGCATTTTCCCAGCGACATTGGGTTAATACGGATTGGTTGGACTATTCTTTATTTGAAATGCGGAGATGAAGACTTAAATGCTTTCTTATTTTGAATTGATCAGGTAGCACTTGTAAGGTATAACAAAATTTAATCGGCAGTGAATTGCATGACAAGTTTTAACCTACAGCCACTGGGAATGGCATGTATATACATACCATGCCCACTGTGAGTTTAATTTATTAATTGATTTTACTGGCATATAATATTGCTGCTAGTAATAATAATTATAATGTATATAATAAAAATAACAGCATTAATATTGATAGCATTAGTGAAAAAAGTTTTTCCTGCAGATTCAAGGAAAAGTGAAATCAGGTTAGGTCATAAGGTCTGCTTGCACTTGCAGAGCCATCTAAGTGCAGAGATATTTTACAAAATACTACTACAGGCTTTGGGTTAAAATTATTATTCTAAGACAAAGGCAAATATAAATAATGAAATAAAATAAGAACAATAATTTAGATATTTGTCTTATATTACTTTACCTTAAAGCTTTTTCTAATTTAGGAGGTGATGTCACAAAGCCATTTGGAGCTATGCGGCTGTTTGAGCCAAGAGGACCCCTTGTGAACTCTGAATATTACCCAGGATGGCTTGACCACTGGGGTGCACCTCACAGCACAGTTAACACAGAGGTGGGTGCCACAGGAAGAACTGTGAGAACTATTTACAGGTTTAGAACACACCAGACGCTTTAGTTTAGGACCTCATAATGTTGAAAGGCCTTCCAAAACTTCAGGATTGTCTGTGTGTTTGTGTAGTAATTCACCTAATTAACAATTAACATTTTCTTTGTCACACTGCCTTATTAAAAAAATAAATAAATAAAATCTTACAAAATGGTTCATGTCTTAGCTTAGTGCCTCAAGATGCTTAAATCCAGCCCTTACTGCTCTTGCTGCAGTTTCTGGTCTGATCTGTTTTTATTTCATAAAATAAAACCTAAACTTAAGAAAATATTTCGTATTCATTAAATGATTTCTGTAATTATATACATTTTTTTTTATTCATTAATAGGAAACCACATACTTGCAAATCTTTGGTATGAATATTATCTTGGGAAATAGTCTATGTTCATTATAGTTATTTTGTTAATTGTACTCAGCAACATAATGTAATGGACATTCCTTTTACAAAACAGACAGTTGCTAAGTCGCTAGATGACATGCTGGCACTGAACGCATCTGTTAACATGTACATGTTTCATGGTGGGACGTCATTTGGCTTAAAAGCAGGTGAGAGACTTGTACAAAGTTATGTGAGATTGAAATATTGTGTGTATTATATCATCATCACTGGTAAATCTCTAAATATTAAGCTACTTTACTTAATATAATGTAATGAATATATTATTAGTATGGAAGTTTTTTTTTTTCATTTGAGTGAATTGCTAAAATAGTATGAGTTATTTTTTCTTACACATACAAATTCCTTTTTATTTGGAGATTATATGAGTAAAAGAAAAATTACATATTTAGTAATTACTTAATGTGATGTGCAGTGTTACAGATTTTTCAGTAAAGATTACAGTAAATTCATGCGCATTACATGAAAAGATCGCACCAAAAAGATTAACATTTTTGTCACTCTTCTTATAGTATTATATTGACAGATCAGTTCGTAATATATCCCCCAAAAACCTGTGTGTGTATCTATATCTCTGTATGTCCATCCATTCCTCTTCACCCAGTCCCCCTTACAAGAAAAGCTGGTCATTTTACAAACAGAAGAACTGATTGTGAAAAAGTATAACTTGAAATCTTCTGTTTTTTAGTTTGGATGAAACATTTTTTTGTGACTTTTGGGACATATTGGATGATTTTACATACATCAAAGGTCTTATAACATGAAGAAATAGTGCATGTCTCCCATTTCTTGTAAATATACAAAACCATGTGGACTTCAGCTACCTATGTAAAAAATCTCTTGTATCAAGGTGCAAATCAGGGATCAAAATATCAAGCTTGCCCAACTTCCTATGACTACGATGCCCCTCTGTCTGAGGCCGGGGATCCCACAGAGAAGTACTTTGCCATTAGGGATGTTGTCAAGAAGGTGAGAGCTTAATTTGCTTTTGTGTTGCTTTTGTGTGATTATGAATGAATACCAGTTTTGAATTGCTTAATTTTGAGAAATGTATCAGATTCTGCATGAGGAGTTAAGTAAATCACATCAATGAGTATTAAAAGACATCTAGATTATCAAGCACTCTAAATTTTCTTTCCTCTTCCAGTACTTACCCATTCCATCAGGCACAGTGCCTCCTGCCTCACCCAAGTACAGCTATGGAAAGGTGCAATTGGCCCCTCAAGGAAACATGTTCCAGTTCAAATCTGTTCTTCAGTCTGTCACTCAGAAATGGCCCCTCACGTTTGAACAGCTGATGATGCCAAATGGCTTAGTTATGTATGAGACTGTGCTTCCTTTCAGAATTGTAAGTATTACATGATGTCCAATTCCTGCAGGTAGTGCAGAACAACATATTTAGTTTGAATGGGATTATGTTGTTTGCATAATGACAATGAAAAACAAACAGTTGCTTAGTTAACTAAACTTTCAATAGATAGATTTTAATGGCCTCCTTCTCTTTCTTTGTGTTAATGATTACATTGGAATTCAGTATAAACTCAATCCTCTTATGGCTGGACAAATGAATTATGATCCACAGAAAGTTAAAAGTTGTGTTTTCCCCTCTGAAACAGGCTGATCCAGCTGTACTAAGCATCAGCGATGTCCATGACCGGGGGTATGTGTTTGTAGACACATACTTTGTTGGCATTGTATCAAGGGAGCAGCAGCTGTTCAATCTGCCTCTGTCAGCACTCCCTAATCAGACCATCACAATTGTGGTTGAAAGTCAAGGAAGAATATGCTTTGGCAATGGGATCAATGACTTTAAGGCAGGTTTAATAGGACGTTGTAGTTTTTAGAATATAGTTACTTGCAGAAGAAAAACGAGATTGAAATATGATTAAAACAAATGAATATTATAGTACTGTGGTCATAATTTTTTCAGGTTGTATTCTCTTTGTCTTCTAAAATACTCCTTCTTTTTCTTGTTTTGATACCCATATTTTTATTACCCTTTTTCTTACATCTTTTCAAATGTCTTATTTCTTTTCTTTATCTTTCTGCATATTTATATTTTTATTCTTATAATAAATCAATCATTTTACCCCTATCATGATGATATTTATGATAATTAGTGTTCAATTAAATTTCTTTGGTTATTTTAATTTCCTAATTTTCTCCATCAGTTGTTCCTTTCTGGTATTTGAAGTATCTTCTTTTTTGTATTCTCATTAATTTTTAAAGATCTTATTCTCAATTCTTCCTTATTTATTGGCTTTATCATAATTCTAATTTGTTTATTTCTTTTAATATCATTTAAAATAAATCTGTAATGTATGTAGATGGAATACTAGCATAAGTTATTATCGGCAGGGTCTGACAACAAATGTGACAGTCAATGGCTACAACTTGTCAGGATGGAAGATGACTCCTATACCACTGACTAACATAACAAGGTTGAGCGCTGCACTCAGAAAGCTCCATGAGATGACCACTTCCCTTGGTTTATCAAGATCTGAACTTACTGGCACTCCTCGAGGAGGCATGGCTATCTATCAAGGTTCCTTTAATATTCCAAATAATTCCTCACACCCTCAGGATACCTTCCTTCATTTAGGTGGCTGGGGGAAGGTAAGAACCATGTGTGCTTAGTTGCTGTTTCTTGTAAATAGCTGTTGAATATAGTAATTGTTTCTATGTTATGATGCTGCTATCAGTTTTAAACAAGAATCTTCTAACAAACTTATATTGTCCCTGTTCTGTGTGGGTAGGATGATATTTATAGGTCATTCAAAAGAAATGAATAACTGAGACCTTAGTTTGAAAATGGAGTGTTCACTTTGGTATCAGTAAGCTTATATTTTTAGGAAGTAATTGACCTTGATGATTTGAGGGAAAACACTGATTGAGTTAAAGTTTTAAATTGTATGTGTTGAATCATAATACCTCCTTTCAGGGAATAGTTTGGGTGAATAACTTCTGCCTTGGTCGATACTGGCCTGAGGTGGGGCCACAGGTGACGCTCTATGTGCCCAGAGGAATCCTGAAGAAGGGCGCCAACACGATGCTAGTAATGGAACTTGAGGTATCCCCCTGCAGCATTGCCAGCCAGTGCTATGTCACACTGCAAGACACTCATGTGATTAATGGCCCAACACCAAAGTGATTTACTTAGAACTTAATGGTTGGAAATACCAGGAGGAGAAAAGAAATGATATTAAGGATTTTTCCTTACAGTTATATATGATTTTTATTTTACTTACACTTGTGCATTATGACTGAACAAATATAAGCAGTTTGTACAGGAGAGATAATGTATAAATGAGATAGCTTAACTTATTAGATAATGATAGTACACAAATTTTCATTAAACCAATATTTGTTATCATAAACTGAGAAATAATATGTAAGGTGCAAATATTACAATTATCTTTTAGAGGTGTTAGCAAATTCATGTCACAATAATGAAGGATAAAGAATAAGATAAAGTTTAATTATTAATGTTGAAGGCAATGTATTTCAGAATTTTTTTCTTTGATGATTCCAATTTTAATGCTTCTAGAAATAGTTCTAGAATGTTTTACATTCCAGATAGCATTTAGAGGGTAATTAATGTTTGATTATTACCATAGGACTGTAGTTTATGTTGGTTTTGTAATTTACACTGCCAGGTTTTTTTTATAGGGATTATATTTAGATATAATAAACACTTCTCATATTACAAGTCTTGATACATTTATTATGAATCCTGTTGGTTCTGTGATTATTATCTGTTGCAATAAGCAGGATTAGTAACCATTTTGTCATGTGTTTTATATTAAACAGTATGATCTTTGTAAACCATTATTCAGTATAAGAATATATAGTAGTCCTTTGAACTACCTCATGGAAAGTGAGTTTGATAATCTGTGAGATACCTCTTGTGAGACTGACTTGCAAGGGAATACAGAGTACATTTAGAATTATTTGATTTGAGTTTATGATTCTACCCCAGTTGTCCCTTCTTTTACCTTTCCTCTAGCATACTGATACCTTGTTTAAATTAAAAATATTTTGTTTTACAATGCCCATTTTCTGTGTGGTTCACCAGAATAATGGGAAAATTATGGTAACTTTGAAATGTCTCAATCTTGCTAATTTTAAGATATTTTTGCTTATTTTTTTACCAAAAGATTCAGAAAAATAGGATCTTCATGTTGAAATTTTTTTGAGGGGAGTTGGAAACTCCCCTCATCCTAGATATTGCATTTTAAGATATCATACACATTTAGGTGTTAAAAACTTCATTTATAGAGCTTAATAGGAGGATGATTATGAATATGAGCTTATTTAATTGATAAGTCTTGTAATGGCATTCTTTAAGTTGTGATTAAGTACCCTTTCAGAATTGTACTGAAGATGTTTCTTATCATGTACAAAAAAAAGATGTGAAAAAAAGATCTGGTTTAATCCAGATGCATTATAATTAGATTTTCATGTATTACTCACAGAAAAGTGCACCAAAATATCAATCATAGGACATTCCAAGTTCACAAGGAATTAATATCTATAATGAAGCTGGAAGTTACCAGCCTTTTTCAGTGAGTCTCACTGGACAAATTCTATTCTGGTCTTGGTCTTATGCTTCCAGTCAAAAAGCTTAATTTCTTGGCACAATTGCTTACTTTGTTGCTCCTGCCTCGGTTATCCCTTCAAGGAGAGGGCACTTAAGATGGCAGCTTCAAGTCAGGCAGATGTCTTATATATCCAAAAAAAGGCAACAAGACCATGCCCCTTGGCGAGTTGGTATACACATGCCATGGGGATCATAGACAAAAAGTCAAGAGCAAATCTGAGATGAGAAATGTTGCTATAATCTCTTTTGCATTACATGTGATGCTCTATGTG
>NC_051423.1:31218983-31227132 GCF_015228065.2 Penaeus monodon | reverse complement strand
ATATCCGAGCCCAAGACTAAAGCATAAATTATATAATAAAAATAATAATGACTATTGTTACCTGTACATGACAATGAAATGTGTTAATTAAAAGCGTAGGCGTACGAAAGATTAACCTGAGTTTCCCTATTCTTATCCATGGCTTTAATAATATGAAAGCATTTTCACTACGATAGTCGAGTAGATTTTCAAAATAAATATTTTGTAGCTAGAGCATGGCGATCTAGTGAAATGTTCACATGTTTTCCCATATTACCTAAGTATTGCGATATTGCATTATCATATATACATATACATATATGTATACATACATACATGTGTGCATATACATGAATATATATATATATATATATATATATATATATATATATATATATATATATATATATATATATATATGCACATATATATAATATATCTATCTCTATCTATCTATCTATCTATCTATCTATCTATCTATATATATATATATATATATATATATATATATATATATATATGTGTGTGTGTGTGTGTGTGTGTGTGTGTGTGTGTGTACACAGAGACGCAAATACATTTAGTCTAGCACTAGGAGCAGTAATATCCTCATCATTGCTGAATAATACATCATAGAATGCATCAAATTTGAGCTTCCCATTTCATCAGCGAGGTTGTTGTTGTTTGAGATTTGCGGAGATCTAGCTTCGCATATATGGCCCGACCTGTATCAGCTATTTATGGCTATCCATCAGATGTTGTTGTTGTTTAAGATTTGCGAAGATCTAGGTTCGCCCGGGCCTTTCATACATATGGCCAGCTATTTATGGCTGTCTCATTTTATTCTCTGACACTCCATGCTTACCGTGGTGGCGGGATTGCCAGCGGGCGCTCCTGTCGCCATGATGTAAGTATGAGGCGTAATCTCTTTACCAGACCGGCTGTTGTGGGCGGTCCCTGTATCAGAAATTGTGTGCTCACAATTCTGTAAGTAATGTACCAGCGTGGCGTTCGGCTCGCCACAGTGCATGCAACACCTGTCTGCATAGCCAATTGTATCTATGATCTGCCATGTGGAATGGTAAGCTAGTCTGATTTTGTGAAGAATTACTTCGATACCTCTATTGATTGCTTCAGAGAGTGCCAGTGGCTCATAGCCTGTGACGTCTGAGTACCATCTGGCCGAGGGGGAGGATCTCGTTTTCTCTCTGTGAAGCTGCAGGAAGAAGGCACGAGTTGTAGCATTACACTTCCTTCTGCCTTAAGATTTTTCGGCTCGGTTTTATGATCATGGGATTTGGGGGCATACCCCTGCCAATGTCAGCAAGTTCATTCCCTCTGATGCCTATGTGGCTAGAGACCCAGTTTATGATTCTTCTACCCTGAGCAAGAATCCTGTGCTATGGTAAGCACAGTGGTCAGGAGGTAGATGTTGTCTTTGAGTAAACTTTGCTTTGAGAATCAATGGCTGCCCTGGAGTCTGTATGTATGACCATGTGTTATTCCCTCAGGGAATGACACATGGGCTAGGGCTCCCATGATCGCAACTGCCTCTCCCGGTAGTGAGGAGTTACTCTCATGGATTATGTGGCATCCCTTGTTGCAAAGTCGGCGCCTGCAGTGTGGTTTAAGGGATCGACTGATCCATCCGTGAAGTAGGTTCTACTACCCGGAGGAGTGATGGTTGCAAGGACAATCTCAGCTTCTGCTTTTAGACTAGGCATGGGGTATTGATTCTTTCTTCTTGACAAGCTCATAACAGAGAACTCGTTCAAGGTTTGTGCCCACGGTGGGGCTTCAATGAAGTCGGGGTAGGGGGAGTCCATGCCCTTGGCAAATAGTTGTTGTTTGAGCTGAGTATTTTTGTCTCAAGCCTGTGGTCCTGGGTGCCTGGATGACCTTTGAAAGGAACTGAGCTGCCATTAGATCAATTCGTGAGTCCTGGGGGAGAAGGTTTGCCTCCATGAGGAGGTTGAGGACATTCGTCCACCTTGGGGAACCTAAAATGATCCTGGAAGCTTCATTTTGAACTGTCTCCAAATTTTCTCTTAATCTTGGCTTTGCGGCAATCAGGGAGACAGAAGCATAGTCCACAATGGGATGGAGGGCATGTACACAGAATCATCTTAGTACTTTATGTTTGGCTCCTATGTGTCTCCCAGTCATTGCTATCATGACAACCAGTCTTGCTTTGGTTCGGTCAAGCAAGTACAGGAGGACCCTCTCCTTTTTAAAGGAGAGGGTCTGGTCAATCATTACCCCAAGGTATTGGAAGACCTGGACCCACTCTAAATCCATTGGATTCTCAGACTTGTGCCTTAAACATTTTGTCTCAGGGCCATGGCTTTGGATTTGGCTGCAGAGATCTTTAGTCCTGTCCTATTACACTCCTCAGATACAGGGTCCAGAAAATTCTGGCCTCTACTTAGGTAGTGTGGTCCAGTGGAGATGACAGCAAGATTATTTGCCTAGAAGGTGATCTTGCACCCCACCGGGAGGTGTATGTTGAGGGTGCAGGACATTAGGGTGTTAAAAAAGACTGGACTGAGGACCCCACCCTGTGGTGTTCCATTTTCTAGTGGCATCATATGCTGTGATATATGACCTTGGAATCTGACTTTGGCTGTTCTGTTCCTGAAATAGTCACCTATCCAATCCAAGAGCTTTCCTCTGATTCCCTTTTGGATCAAGGTCTCTTGAATAGCAAGAGGACTTGCTAATTCAAAAGCCTTCTCCAAGTCTACGAATACCATAGAAATGACAGTGCTGATTGTGCTCAAGAGCATGGCTATGCTGTGTGCTGTGTTCATGCCCCTTGTGAACCTATGCAGGTGTTCATGTGGTTGGCTTAGTACCATTCTCTCGGCCGTCTTGCCCAGACAACTGAGGAGAGAGATGGGGCGGTACTTCCCTGGTTCCTTTGGTTTTGAGATGGGAACTATGATGGCCCTCTTCCAGCACTGGGATACAGTGGAAATTTCCCAGGACTTGTTGATGAGTTACAGGAATGCAAGCTCACCTGCCAGTCCTAAGTGGGAAATGATGGGGTATGAGATCCCATCAGAACCAGGGGCTGTGCAAGAAATGTTTTTGTAGGTTTGTCTTAGTTCCCTCAGAGAGAAGATATGTCAATTATTGGGTTCGGCTGCCCTTTCTCTGACATGAGCAAGTCTGCCTGGTTGTAGGTGTTCTTGGTTTGCCCTCAGTTCTGCTGACAGACTGTTGCTTGTTCTCGCAGAGAAATCTTGTACTAGTCTGTTTGCTTCTGATTGAGGGATTTGGTGTGTGCGCCTCAGGGCTGAGCTGCTAGTAACTCGTCTGAACCATTGCCACAGCTCTATAAGAGTGGTTTGGCGGTCAAAGGACTCACACCATTCCAGCCACTTTTTCTGTCTGACTCTGTTGGCAGTTTCTTTGGCATCACCTCAGAGACGGAGCTCAGGTCCTGCACCTCTAAGAGGAGGTTCCAGTGGCAGGACCACGAGTGGTCTCATCAGCAAGGTGTAGGAGTTTATATATGACTCCACCCCCATACATAGGGACGGAGTCATTGGAAAATGTAGCACGACAGTTTTGATGGCGGAAATGAGACTTCTCACACATTATTCACACCCACTGCTCGGCCACTGCGCACCTACGTCACAACAAATCATGTTTTTTTTTTCCCATGTACATCTCATACTATCTATCTTATTTTTTTCTTATATAAACCTAAAATGTTATTGAAAAAGATTTTTTGTTTCATAATGACTGTTTCATCAAATAAGGCCTGTGTTCATTTTTTTTTTACAAAGATTTAATTTCATACTTCGCGCATTTAAACTAAGGATGGCCATTGACAGCCGGTCAGTTTCAAGTATGACTAACCGGCGCCAAGACTGACAGTGGCTTTGGCGCATTAAAAAAAAAAGGTGAAGCTGAGAAATTTATTCGTTTTTGCAAAGAACATGGTATTATACTGAATACCATTGACTGTGCAAAGTGTGGAGCTGACTACCAAACGGACTCAAAAAACAATTCAGATGTGACAAATCAAGGACAATAAATAATAGGCATGTAAGATGCCAATTTCAAAGATCAATGTCCAAGTATACATGGTTTAATAAAAGTCACATAGAAGCTTGAAACGAATATGTTTTTCTTTGTTATATATTTAAGAAATTATTTTTCTTATGAACTAGTTACAGACGAACTAGGCATATCTTCAAAAAAAAAAACAAAAAAAACACACATATATATATATATGTATATATATATATATATATATATATATATATATATATATATATATATATATATATATATATATGTATATATATATATATATATATATATATATATATATATATATATATATATATATATATATATATATATATATATATATATATATATATATATGCTTCTGTCGAGATGTGTGTGTTTCTTGGTGTCTGAGAAACACCCATGAAAAAATAGGTGGTAATGATAAAATTGTGAAATAGACGAAAGCAAATTCGGCAAGAGAAAATAAAACGTTGGCTGCCTAACAGAGGGACAGTGGGTGTTTGGCGGAGTCTGCCGTCAGACAAAACAATTTTTCCTTGTCCTCGTTGCTTCCCGAGATGCCGAAACTCTTCTCGGCATCACCAAGGAAAAAAAATGAGCCGGGAACAACAATATTTAGTGATTGTTGGAGGGGATATAAACGTCTCCAACACGAAGGTTTTAACCATCTGACTGTGAATCATTCGCTAAATTTTGTTGACCCGTTGACAGCCGCTCATGCTAACACCATCGAGCGGAAGTGGAGAGAGGCGAAGGCGGAAGTTCCCCGCTACGGCAGGAGGATATATCGCTTTGTGGGTACTTAACGCCGGCGATGTTTCAGATGAATATCCCCAAGTCTAACAAACGTCTCCACGAATTCCTCCTTGCCGAAGGTCGCCTGTACCCTCCACACTAAGGTATGTAAAATGATCACAGTAAAACTAGTGTTCGAGAGGGGGTTCGAGCCTGCTGATACACAGCGATCGGGAGGGGGTCCAGGGGCAGAGCCCCCGGGTTAGAAAGGTGTTTTGTTTTTTTACGGCCCACAGCTAAGCAAGTAGGGTGATCGGGGGTCCGGGGGAGGTTAGGGAAACACGGCGATTAGGGGGGGGGGGAGGGGGGATATTTTTATTCGGCGGTCGTTGTTGTAAATCGTCCGTTTAGAATGTACTTGTTCGTTCGTTCGTGCCCGCAACGACGATTTGAATCTTGTGCGAACGGTTATTGGCTCGGGTTTTTACTTTTTCCACTTTCTTTATCATTTAAATTACAATTTTTAGCTCGGGTTTTTATTTATTCTACTTCATGGAACTTTTTTATGACCGTTTATTAGCGATCTCCTCAATTTTCATCCCCCCTCAAAAAAAAAAAAAAAGACCCACGGGATCCCCCCAAGATTATTGGCGAGAGTTAGGGACTTTGTCTCTGACGGTGCGGTCCTCTTAAGAACCTTTACCAAAGTAACTGACGACATCCATCCTCCTCTTACTCATGTTCCCCCTACACCCCTCTTCCCACTCCCTCCCAACACATCCCCCCCCCCCCCGCTTCAACCGCATCATCCCCTCCTCCTTCCCCATTATCCCTCCCGTTTCCTCCCTTTGTGTCACAGCCACCACCTTTGGATTCTCTCTCTCCTGACATTTCCCCAGAAATTGATCTAATTTCCCTTAAACCCCTCTCTCCTCTGCTAGTCTCTTTCTTGCAAAATCCCACCCATCTTCCTTTGACAACTTTGATCTAATTAACCTTGTTAATCTCTACCTTCCTGAACTGCTATATGACTTCTGACGTTTAGCACATTTGATCAACTAACCCTCTCTTTACTCCTTTCACTATTACACCTTTCTGTAGTACTATATGACCTTTGATGTCTGGTACTTATGTTTTGTTTTGTAAATATTACCCATTAACATTTTTAATGACCTGCTATGTGTACCGAAATACTAGTTTGTGCAAACGCTTACCCGACACCAACTAGTGTGCCAGTAATCACCATTTCCTAATTAGGTGTTAAATCACTACAGTATTTGTGATGCAGTGATAATTAAAAACGTGTGTGTTCGTCTGCAGTAATTGAAAATGTGAACCCGGTAATAGTGCTTGTGCTTAAATGTCGTGTTCATGTATGTGATCGTGTTTGTGTTCATAATTACTATGTATACAGTGTAAGTGGCTGTCTGTGCCCATCATGTGGTGATATCTGAGCGCACACATAGTGATAGTATTTGTGTTTGTTACACTCTCCAGAGATTAAGTCCCAAAACCAGGGTTTCATGTGAACCCAAATATCCAAACCTAACTTCCCTACCTTCTATTTATTCTCTAGAAAAGGGGGGGGGGGGCTTTATTAGCACTTGCAATCTTACAGAAAACGCGACATCGAGAACTCTTGTCTATGTGATGGTGTTGTGGACTTGGTCTCTGATCGATGAAATGCTTTTACTCTATTTCTTTTGCTCTATGAGATGGCAGTGCCCATTTCCCTCTATCTGTGCGTCGCTCTCGGTAACAATAACCGTACTGGTGCTCCTTTCTACTGGTGTTTTGTAAACGTGATTAACGATGGTGCATTCTAAGTAGTTTCTTGCAACGTATGTGCGTGCGGGCTAGCGCCCATACCCTTGCTGTGTATTCACTAATGCGTAAGATTTTAAATTGTTTGTGATTGCTGTAGTGACGTATTTACGTGCGTACACGTGATAACTTCATTGCTTAAGTACATGTGCTTAATAGGTAATGTACGTACATATGTATTTGCTTGTTGTGTTTACCGTGAACACTGTGAAGTGTAAACTGTACGTACGTGTGATAACTATTTTCTTATTCACAGTGTCTACCATTATTACTGTGAATTGTGTATGTTATAGTAACCGAGCTTATATTAACCGTTTGTGTCTATGGTAAATAACATAGTGATTCTGTAAGTGCGCAACATTTCAAGGCGGTGCTTGCATGATACAGGTGCTGGATGCGAGTTGCACTAATTATATCACAAGTATCTTTGCAGTTTAGTAAGTTACTCAAGAAGATGGTGAAAGAAAGAGGTGATAAGCGGAAGCTACCCTGAAATTGCAAGAGTACAAGGCGAAGAACCAGGAACTCGAGGGTCGACCGAAGAACGTGGTCGCCTGGCGATTTTCGCCATCCTCTGACGGAAGCGCCCCTACCGGGGGATTAACCAGAAGATGGAACCAACGCTTGCAACTATATGGCTTGTAGGCTACTCTGCTGCAACATGGCGCCCATTTAAGCTGGAGGAGGATCTGACCTTTCAAGACGCGTTGCCATTCCATGACCCTAATTACGTGAACCGTGGTTACCTGACGACGCGGAGCCAGGCGCAATGATGTTTTCGGCAGTACGTCGTTCCAACACGCACGTCAGTCGTAGTAGTCGTGGAAGGGTAAGGTATAGTCTTGTTCACAGAAAAAAAATATTCAAGTTTATTACATCCATACAGACACACAGGACTACTTTCCCTCTGTGTGGGCTCGAGGCTGACGGCGCCCGCACGATGAACTCAGCCCGACCTACCCAGAAACAACCAGAGAATCGCTGGAGCATCGCTTCGGGAGTTAGCTGCCTGAGATCCCGTTTTTATTTTTGCGACATTTGAATTTCGGTATTTGTAATATGATTTTATTTTTGTGTCCGTAATACTTTTATTTTCATGGTAGGGTATAGCAGCGTTTCTTTATTTTACTGGTATGCTCTTTTAGTTGTAAGGTTTCATTTTAAGTTAAATTATTTTAAGTATTGTTTTAAGGTCTGATTTTCATACTTTAAGGTTTTACCTCTAAGTTGTTTAGTTGTTACGTTCATTTTATTTAGTTTAAGGTCTTTTCGAGTGCAAGTTTTAAGGTTTAGGTTTGCTTAGTTTTAAGGTTTAGTTTTAAAATGATATTCGTTCTTAACTTTTATTTCTGTTAAGTTCTCGTATGAGGTCGCGGTCCCTCGTCTTGTATGTTCCTGAGAAATGCAATCATGAAGTCCCCTGCCGTCTCTTGTAAAGGATGGATATGCCAATCCTCTCTCCTTTCAGATGTGATTGTGCTTGACTTCCTAGTCCTAGTTCCTCCTAGCACCCAGCACAATCGACACCCTCCCCCTGACGTCAACGCCGCCAGTCAGAGGTCGGCGC
>NC_051423.1:31206483-31213983 GCF_015228065.2 Penaeus monodon | reverse complement strand
CCTCCCCCCTTCCTTCCTCCCTCTGTTTGTGTCTGGCTCTGCCTCTCCCTCTCTCTCTAACCTCTCTCTCTCTCTCTCTCTCTCTCTCTCTCTCTCTCTCTCTCTCCTCTCTCAATCTTTCCCGCTCTCTCTCTCTCTCTCTCTCTCTCTCTCTCGCTCGCTCGCTCGCTCTTTCTCTCGTTTCTTCCCTTCCTCCCTCCTTCCTTTCCTTCCCTTTCCTTCTCATCCTCCTTTCCTTTCTTTTCTTTTCGCTTCCTTTCTTTTCCTTCCCTCCCTCCCTCCCTCCCTCCTTCCCTCCATCCCTCCCTCCCTCCTTCCCTCCCTCCCTCCCTCTTCGTCCCCCACCCTTCTCTCCCTGAAAGGCAAACCAGGGAACAAAAAAAGAAAAAAGAAAAAAAAAAATCTGAAAGGAAAGTTCCAGCGGGAAAGAATGAGGACTGGAGGAGAAGTTGGCTGAGGAACTGGAACTGCCGCCTCATGTTTGCTTAGTCATACCTCGGGCCTTGGGTGATGATGAACTCTCCTTCGTTCACATACTCTCGGGGTTCGGAATGAAATTTGTTGATTCGTTCGTGATGCATGGTATTCTGACTACCTCCGAAGATCTGATCGTATTCGAAATTCCAATTATTGTCCGGTTTATTTTCAAATCTTATTAGAAAAAAAAATACATATATATTTTCTTTTTAAACTAATGTTATCTCTAAACTTTACATACATGGCCAACAGAAAATCCCCACATCATCTTAACAAACCAGGAAAAAAACAGGGGATATTATGAAACGCAAATGATCTCACCTTGCGGAACGGAATCTGAATAAAGCAGGAAGACACATACACTGGCCAATGGCAGAAATAAAAGGCGGAAGATGAGTAATTCATATATATGCACGATCAGAGGATAAGATGCCTGTGCAGATAAAATGGACAAGGCATTCCTTGACAGCGCGTGGAGAGTGGGAGGAATTGTGAAAACCAAAGATGATGGACGGTAGTGAGAGGAAAGTCTGACAAAGGGAATGCACTGTTCATATAATAATAGCGATGGTATTGCAGGAAGCAGTGTTAAAGAATGTATTGGTAGTACTGTTATAAATGTCTGTAGTAATGACAAAGGTTATAGTGATAGTGATGATGATAACAAAAAGAGTATTAATGATAGCAAAAACTAGAGTAATGATGACAATGACAAGCATTAGAAAATTGATACTGAGGGAAGAAATAATTACAATGATAGCAGCGGTAGCAATGCCAAAAATAATAATGACAGTGATAGTGATGATCATGGCAAATGATAATAACGTTAGTGATAATGACAATCTACAACTATTATTATCACTATTACAATAACTGTAATGCTAATTATAATAATCATAATGACAATTATGCTGAAAATAATAATGATGATAATGGTAGCAATATCATTAACATATTAATAAAGGTAACAACATTATTAAAATAATAATAGTGATACTAATATTGTTATTATCATTAATATGTTACTGTTACTATCATTATTATTATTGTTATTGTAATTCCGTTTATCGTTACCATCCTTATTATCATCATCATTGTCATTATCATACACTATAATCATCGGCATTATCACTTTATCACTGTCAGCGCTATTACCACTGTTACTTATTTATGTTGTTATCATCTTTTGATTTTTTTTCTTGTTTTTTCGTCACAGGACATGTCAGAACGAAGCTGAACAAACTGCAAACAAACAAACAATGAACTGCCTCGTGGAATCCAACTTGGTACCTAGGTAGTATACTTGAGTAATAGAAACAACTGCGATTGCCTTGGCATTTTATTGTTATTGATACTATTATTATATTATTATTATTATTATTATTATCATCATTAATATTATTATCATTATTATCATTATTATTTTTTTATTATTATCATTGTTATTATTATTATCATTATTATTATTAATATTATTACTATTATTATTATTGTCATTGTTGTTGTTATTGTTGTTATCCTTATTATTATTATTATTATTATTATTATTATTATTACTGTTATCATTGTTGTTATTATTATCGATACCATTATTGTTACTATCATTATATATATTACTATTTTTTTCTATTATCATTATCATCATTATTATCATTACTGTCATTATTAACGATAATATTAATGTTAATATCATTATCAATGCCATTGTACTTATTATTATTATCATTATTATCATTATTATTATCACTGTCATGAACATTATCAGAGAGAGAGAGAGAGAGAGAGAGAGAGAGAGAGAGAGAGAGAGAGAGAGAGAGAGAGAGAGAGAGAGAGAGAGAAAACGCAGACAACGAAAACAGGCTCAAGAGAATGACAAAGAGAAAGTGAGGACAAGAAAATAAGGAGAGAAGGAGGACAGAAGAAACTAGTAAGGAGGTGGTTGGATAATAAAAAGAGAGAGAGAAAAAAAGGGAATTGGCATAAGGAACAGGAAATTTTAATCTGATAAGTATGGAAAAATATGTGTCAAAGAGAATATCATGAAAACTTAAATGCTAAAATGAATTAGAGAGAGAGAGAGAGAGAGAGAGAGAGAGAGAGAGAGAGAGAGAGAGAGAGAGAGAGAGAGAGAGAGAGAGAGAGAGAGAGAGAGATTAATCTGTATGAAAATATGTGTCAAAGAGAAGATTATGAAAACATTAAACACTAAATTAACTAGACAGAAAGAGAGAGAGAGAGAGAGAGAGAGAGAGAGAGAGAGAGAGAGAGAGAGAGAGAGAAGAAACTTCCAGCTAAAGTGAATGTACTGAACGAACCGGCCATAATGAGAAAATTATGTGAACGGGACGATTATAAGGCCTCCCACTGCTATTTAAATATCCATAAAATGCATATACTGTAACATAAAAAATAATTGGCACAAAGCTATGAAATTAAGATCTAAGATCGACTACGTTTCGAGAAGAATGGATATCCTTTTCAAGTACGATGTTTAATGCGAAGTGAGTGGAATTTTTTAAAGTCTCTCTCATGTTGCTAGTTAACTAACCATAAAAAAAACATATAGTGTGACATGGAAAACATAACATTAAATAATTCACGACATTTACGACGAATTGAGATATAAAATCCACAACGTTTCGAGAAGTATTTCGAACACTCCTCACGTATGCAGTGTTCTTTTAGGAGGCGTCTGAGCGAAATAAATGGAGAAAAACAATTTATAAAGCTATTGACGTGGCATTTATACCAAGAGTTAGGGACACCATATGCATCAATTCTAGCCCCCCCCCCTACCACCACCACCGCTAAACAAAATAACCTGTTACCTTTTCATTTTTCATCCCTTTTACCCCTTTCGAAAAAGAAGAAAAAAAGAAAGAAAGAAAAATAAAGAACGAGAGCGAGAGAGAGAGAGAGAGAGAGAGAGAGAGAGAGAGAGAGAGAGAGAGAGAGAGAGAGAGAGAGAGAGAGAGAGAGGAGAGAGAGAGAGAAGAGAGAGAGAGAGAGAGAGAGAGAGAGAGAGAGAGAGAGAGAGAGAGAGAGAGAGAGAGAGAACTCTATATGCATGAAGTGAATGTGGTAGAACAGTCTTTTAAATGAACAAGAAATCTTTGTGAAATTCATTTGTTCGTGGAGTATGCATTTTACTTTTATTTATCAATTTATATATTCGTGTCACCGACACCCCTCAAAAACTTATTCTTTAAAAAGGAAAAAGAAATCCACCATTTGAGATATTTGATGTTAATGGTATTATGACCTATGTATTATTTTATTTTCATGTCTTGAATATTCATAGATCTTGCATACTGTTTATTCACATTTATATCGCACTAATCCAAATCATAGGTTGAATTTTGAGTAAGTGGGGGTTTAATCCTAATAACGAATTTTAATGAAATATTTCGGAATGGTGTAGAAAAATTATGTTTATTTTCTTTTCGATTTTCTTCGGGATTCCGTTTCGTTCTTGAAACTTTCTGTATTCGTGTGTTGATTGCCACAGATTGAAAGTATGACTTTATTTTCTTACTAAAAGCGGAGGTTTATTTCAAAAGATTTTCAGGATGTAAGCCCGAAAAGAAACTATGCAAATCATCCAACCCTTTATGGTGCAAACCTTCGGATCTGCCGTATATTTTACACAATTTCCCGATATTGCAACGTGCAAAACCAAACTACCTTCACTGAACTTGCAAAATGTGAAACCATCTACCTTCACCAACTGAAACAACTAATATACATTAGTCGTTGCAAAAATCTCCGTGGCATTTACACAATTCTCCGATTCTGCAATATGCAAGACCATCTACCTTCACCTAACAAGAGCACAGCCCTAATTCCCATGACTAATTTATAGTAGCTATTGCAAACTTCCACTGCATGCAACTTAAAATCTCGTTAGGTCAGGTTAGCTGCGGGAAACGAGGTCGGACATCTAAGAGCCGGCGAGTCGTAAACAGGAATATTAGAAGAGAAAACAGACGTTAGCAAAAGAAAGAAGGATAAGGAAAATAGAGATAGACGGATAGATAGATTAGATAGATAGATTGGATAGATAAGTAGGTAGACAGAGAGAGATTGATGGATAGATGAATATATAAATAAATTAATGAATATATGGATAAATAAAAATACTGGTAGACAGACAGATAGATAGAGAAAGAGCGAGCGAGCGAGCGAGAGAGAGAGAGAGAGAGAGAGAGAGAGAGAGGAGAGAGAGAGAGAGAGAGAAGAGAGGAGAGAGAGAGAGGAGAGAGAGAGAGAGAGAGAGAGAGAGAGAGAGAGGTTAGAGAGAGAGAGAGAGAGAGAGAACATGATAGTGAGAGAAAAATGATAGATAGATAGATAGATTGATGGATGGTTGAAAAGATGGATGGATAGCTAGATCAACAGATAAATAAATTAATATATGGATAAATAAAAAGACAAGTCGATAGACAGATAAATAGACAGATAGATGGGTAGATAGATAAATAGATAGATAGATAGAGAGAGTAATACATCGACAGATAGACAGAGAGATAGGTAGATAGATAGATATACAGATAAAAAGAGAGGGACAAACAGACAGACAGAGACAGACAGGGAGACATAGACCATGCAGAGTACAGTACAATAGCGTGCATAATTAAAAATAAAATAAAACAAATCAGAAATGAAAATATATGGCAATCATGCCTCCTTTTCATAAGTGCTTTGTTATAACACATTTATCTTTTTGTGATAATATGCGTTTACATGAGTAATTGAGAAGATTAATATCTCAGGTACGTTTAACCAGGAAACTCCTTTTGTTCTAAAATATTCAGGTACGTGTCTTCCCGTTAGCAAGGTAACATGCAAATGGCCGTGTTCCTTATATGTTACAAACTACGTGTAAGTGACTAAGGCAGAGGACGGATAAAAAGTAGTGAAAAGAAAAAAAAAGAAATGCCCAGTAGTCAGCAAAGAACGAATTAACGAAGATCGAAAGTAATTTTTTTGAAGCGAAGTGGCGGAAGAAACCGGCATTGTTTTCCATCTTGGTCGACCTTCGCGTGAAACTTCCTCACTGGACAGGGGATTTCTCGCGAGGTCGTTGCCATGTTGACAGGTAGGTAGATAGATAGATACGTACATAAATAAACGGTACAATGACACACACACACACACACACATATATTTATGTGTGTCTGTGTGTGTGTGTGTACACATCTATATGTATACATATATATAATATATATATAATAGATGTATATATATACATATATACATCTATCTATCTATCTATATGTGTGTGTGTGTGTGTGTGTGTGTGTGTGTGTGTGTGTGTGTGTGTGTGTATGTGTGTGTGTGTGTGTGTGTGCGTGTTATATATCTATGTATATATATATGTACACACACACACACACACACACACACACACACACACACACACACACACACATATATATATATATATATATATATATATATATATATATATATATATATATATATATACATATATACATATATATATATATATATATATATATATATATATATATATATATATATATATATATATATATATATACATATATATACATATATACATACATATATATATATAAATATATATATATATATATATATATATAATATAGATGGATAGATAGATAGATCGATAGATTGATAGATAGAGAGAGAGAGTCAAAAGAGACTGGTGGGGTGGAGAGAGAGAAAGAAAAATGAGAGTATATGCAGATATAACATGCTAGATAAAAGGCTTTAAGTTCAATTTAGAATACGTCATGTACTTACTATTTACACCATTTTCAGCACCTCCTTGGACATTTCCCAGAAAGGACTGGACGCGCAGTCATAAAATTCAGAGACGGGAAAACAATACTTTTCACTTTTCCTTTTACGCGAATCATACTTAAATAAAACATTTAAACCCAATAGCGACTGAGAAAACAAAGTGAGACCTGTCATAGCCACAGCCCACGTTAATGAAAAAATTACCGTTGTCACACTCTGAGGTTCACACTCAAAGCTTTACACTTGAGTCTAATGCATCAGTTACTTGAACTACAGGTGGCACTTCCCTTCTCGAAAAAACAACATTTGCAGAAAGGAGAAAAACAGACTCAAGCTGGCAGCCACGTCGACCTTAAGAGTGAAGTTCCTCAAGGACAGTGTTATCTCCCCGGCTCTTTACGTGTACTTTAAACCACAAGGCAACCCATCGTCCACACATAATTCGCGGCTTATCATGTCTGCTAACTTAACTTGTAGTTCATTCGTCATACTCAGTGCATGCCATAGTCAGGAATCGAAAGAAAAAAGAAAATCTGAATGTGGCCATAGGTTATTTATCAAAACATAAAGTCAGGAATTAAAAAGATATATAAATAAAATGAATAGATAATAATAATGTTACCACAGACGGTGTATCAAGATATATAGTCAAGAATTAAAAAAAAAAAAACACTGAATGTGAACAGAGATGGTTTATCAAATAGTTAGGAATCAGAAGAGATGTTTGAATGTGAACACAAATGGTTTATCCAAACATATATCAGGATTTGACCACAGATGGTTTATCAAAAATCTAGTCAGGAATCAAAAAAAGGTTATTGAATGTGAACGCAGATGGTCTATTAAAACATAATTCTATATGATCTCAATCATGACTAGTTGGCTTTGCCAAGGTTGACACATAATGAATGATGATAATGATGATGATAATGAATATACTATTACTATTTCTAATAATGATGTTTGTGATGACAATGATTACGATCCAGCAAAAATAATAGGAATAATAATATTGATGATGATTGTGAAAATAACAATAATGATAGTGATAATAATAATGATGATAATAATAAAAACAGTAATCATAATAACAGTAATATAGATGATAAAATTAATGGAATTAATGATAATAAGATTAATCATCAAGTAATAATAATAATAATAATAATCATAGTAATAATCATCATCGTAATTATCAGCAATATTAGTATTGTTACTAATATTGCTGATAAT
>NC_051423.1:31189027-31191527 GCF_015228065.2 Penaeus monodon | reverse complement strand
TTACAGGAGTGAGTTTTGTTTAATCTCTGTCCATTCAAGATTTGATGACTTTCTCAGTGTTTGTACTGTTTCTCTAAGACCCATGAAACATCATGCACACTTATACTTACACACACACACACACACACACACACACACACACACACACACACACACACACACACATACACACAAACACACACACACAAGCACACACACACACCCATAGGTACTCTCTATCCATGTTTTTGTATATTTATACATCTATATTACTCTCGTTCTCCTTTAAAATTCATTCATAAAAACAAGATAAATAATACTGGATTTCGACTGCGTAAACAAACAAAAAAGAATGGTACGTTTTCGGAGAACCGAGTTTCTAATATGGTCTATTTACGGTGTTCACATTCTGATCCACGACTTCCATCTGTGCCTTTCTTATCAAGCATGGAAAAAATAGTTTGTCTGATGGAGCGTGAAGTGTGGATAACTTACAAAAGAGACAGACTTAGCTGCCAAGGAGTATGTTTACAAATACCAGTGTTATAAAAGGAAACGAATCAACCTGAACACAGTGCGAAGTTCTCTTTCCAATGGCGCCATGGCAGTCTGCAAGGAATGACTTCATGGGACAAAAACGTATAGATTTCAGAGTGTAGAAGGGCGAAAAGACAAGTAAAACAAATGCAACGTCAGCCACAGAAGCAATATTTTATTTCTTCGCCAGGAGAATGCAAACAGCTGCTGTTCATGGATGCCAAGATGACTTCCAACGTCATCCCTCTCCACTGGGAAAGAAAATCTGAATCTCACAAAACATACACATTTATCTTTAATACTGTATATTCAATCAGCGCGAGGTTTCATAAGGCACTTTCAAACGTCACGAAACGTCAGCGGATAAGGGCATGAAAGTTAAAAAACTGGTATACGCAAACCATTTACCCTAGATGTGCTTGTGACCTACACACCCTCTACCTATTCCGCGTTGTCAACATTTTCTACGTAAGTTCATCTCTTAATACGAGTATACTAAAATCGCTGAAAACATGAGATATCTTACAAGTAACATTTCATAAATAATCCCTCCATTCACTACTTGACAAACCAGCTCAATGAGTGGTTTAACAAGTTGCTGAGAGTTAAATTGGTCAGCATGAAAACTAGTTAGAACTGAGGCAAGTCTGATGAAATGCTGATCTCGTCTCGTGAGTTATATCATTCCTATAATGTTATTATCGTTAACGTTACTGTAACTTATGTTATAATCTTAGTTTTCTTTATCATAACTGACATAATTATTTTTATGATATACGATCATTATTATGATTATCATTACCATTATCTTTATCATCATTATTAAAACTACTAACGGAGGTCATCCAGAATTTGTACTATTATTAGTATTAGAGAGAGAGAGAGAGAGAGAGAGAGAGAGAGAGAGAGAGAGAGAGAGAGAGAGAGAGAGAGAGAGAGAGAGAGAGAGAGAGAATAATGAAAGAGGGAGAGATATACATGGAAATTTGTTTTTTTTATTTTTTCTTATAAATGTGCTCATGCTTACTTTCTCAAATACCTTGCTTTTCATTACAAACATAACAGTTCAAAACAGTGTTTCAGGCCAAATTAGATTAATGAAAAGTTTAAGAGCAACTGGGAGATTTTTGAAAGATCTGAATGCCCTAACTGTGCATTCTGCTTTTTTCTCTTCTCACTGCTCGCCCTCTAACTCGTCCGCTAGACATAAAATGTTGACCTTATCTTTATAAAACTAGTCCGTGGTTTCTTGAGTAAGTGCGATAATGACAACAAGACACTTCTATGAGCTTGCGAAATAACGTTTTCTTGTTTTGCGATTTTATATTCATCGTGAAAAAGAACTGACTCACTGTATTTCCAATAATAAACAGACTTTGTCATTATAGTCATATCACGACATTAATCTAAATAAACGATAGCGTAAGTTTTACACAGAAATTTGTGCAAAGCTGCAACACCTCCGCTGTTTACGAAGCAGGAAATCACTTTACTTGAGACAAGTAAATTGCTTCAAGGCATAAAATGATATTGATGAAAGTCTTCCTTAAACTGCAGCACGGATATGTGAAAAACTGAACGCTCTAACGTCGCGAAATTGTCTGGTTTATGTAACAGAAGGAAAAAAGATAACGTGAATAAAAACAAAAATACGAAATGTGTGATCTTCCTGCCCAACAAAATGAATGTCTAACATGTCTGGGCTTCCTTTTGTAAACACTGAGGCAATCGAGCCATCTGCTCGAGGCCCACGCACACCGTGAACATGACGATCATTCTGAAATGCCCCAAGAAACTTATATAAATGCACAAACTGCTGCTTTTACCTCATTCACTGGAAATATCTAGCAAACTACACAAGAAAAGAGCCTAATTTTCGGCGTATATGACAGCCCTCCGGCCAAACACCCTGAAATCATCCACCCAGAGTTTCAAGTGCAACCTTAAAGAACCATGCCCCTTCCAGTTAAAAATCTGGCATTCC
>NC_051423.1:31171527-31174027 GCF_015228065.2 Penaeus monodon | reverse complement strand
TAAAAATCAGACACAATATTTTTTCCTCGAAATTTTAGCTCAGGTTGTGTTACCAGTGGCATTAGAAAGTCTATTCTGTTGTTTCTCAAAAGGCCTTTGGATAAACAAATTGCTTTTGTCACTATTGGATAGTTTCTCTCTTCGAAATATAGATGCTTCTGCGCTGCAAACATTTGCATGCAACGTGGATAGTCAAATATTTCAAAAGTGAAAAACTACGATAAAACAATGGCTTTTCATGACTGAGGTAATTTAACTATATAATGAATCGATTAGTACACTAATTTCTCATCTTAAGAGACTTTAAGAAAAAACGAAAATTAATCAGAGGTAAATTACAACTTCCTCGGTGTGATGTCACTTTGTTGTTTGGCCGCAGTCAGCATTGAGGTTCGGCAGACGTCTTGGTGGATGAAAGTGTCCTTTTGTTCATGAGTTATTGTAG
This sequence comes from Penaeus monodon, assembly GCF_015228065.2. Classification (NCBI taxonomy): domain Eukaryota; kingdom Metazoa; phylum Arthropoda; class Malacostraca; order Decapoda; family Penaeidae; genus Penaeus; species Penaeus monodon. The sequence continues at coordinate 31,173,582 of NC_051423.1, read as the reverse complement.
TCATTAAAAGGGTCTGAAATATAAGAAGAAGAATGCACACACACACTAACAGCACACACAGTCAGAATCACAGGCAAAGAGCCACGCATGCACGCATGAAACCAACACACACACACACACACACACACACACACACACACACACACACACACACACACACACACACACACACACACACACACACGCACGCACACAAAGCTCAACAGCGGCCTATGATCTATAGCTTGAGATCTATCTATTTCATCTACTGCCGTTTCTCAGTAACAGCTTAATGTTTTAACAAATTATAGGAATCAAAATAAAGTCGTCGAATCGAATAAAATTTGTTTACTATACGAGAAAGGATTTTCTTTCGAACTAAGCCTTTTTTTTTTTTTTTTTCAAACTGCCCATCCTCTACAACGAAAGAATATTTCCGAGATCTAGGATAAACACGTCTGTTGTGAGATTTTGCTTTCCTCTTTTCTTTATTTCCCTTCATATCTCTCCCTATCCGTTCCTTCTTCTTTCCTGTGTAGTCTTAATGGAAGGTTTCATCATCCTAATCAAGGAGAAAAGTCGTTCCTGGCCGACTGAATGATACTCATTTAACATTCGCTGATGTGACGGAGATGCTAGATTTTACGGATTTATTCAGCTTTTCTTTAAACTGCTCTATTGTTTCTGCCTTTACGATATTGTTTTGTTACCATTACTGTTATATCCGTTTTTATAAAAAAATAAACTACTAGTGCCGTTATTATACTCACTGAGCTCCTTTTTTCGAATTCTGTGAAATAATACACGGCTATATCTATCGCTGGTACTGTTACAGCGACTGATAAACTTCAAAATCACATATCTCCAAAATATATCTACATCTAGTTTTGAGAAGGCTTGGTTTTAATGCGAGTGCCCCTTCTTGGAAATCATTACATAGACGAAGCTTCGTTCTAAGTAATATGCTAATATCTCCAGAGTAAATTTCGTTCAGTATTCAAACCTTACGTGAATTCTATCTTATACATTTTTCATTCATTAGTGATATACTAATATTTCCAGAGTAAATTCCATTCAACATTCAAACTTTAGCTAGTTATACCTTGTACTTTTTTTTAATAGATTTCAAACAAGTTACCATTCGCAACTTTCGTTTGCGTTCTGTAATATTTGGAAAATAGTGTATCATACAAATAAGCAAAGCACTGTGTTTCAGGCGAGTCATTTCGGTTAAGAGATACAATTAAACTAGCCTGTGGTTTGCCTGAGCGAAGATTGTCTAAACACAAGGTTCATTCTCTCTTTACAATTTGATGACTCTTTTGTTTTATAATGTGTTTTATCTCCTACTTTTATCTTCCTTATGTATGTATGTGTAAATATTTTATACGTGCCCACTAGATTCGCAAGCATTCTCTCTTTTCCTCTCTCTCTCTCTCTCTCTCTCTCTCTCTTTCTCTCTTCTCTCTCTCTCTCTCTCTCTCTCTCTCTCTCTCTCTCTCTCTCTCTCTCTCTCTCTCTCTCTCTCTCTCTCTCTCACTCTCTCTCTCTCTCTCTCTCTATCTATCTATCTATCTATCTATCTATCTATCTATCTATCTATCTATCTATCTATCTATCTATATATCTGTTCATATATCGTTCTATCTGTCTATATATCTATCTATCCTTTCATCTGCCTCTATCTTTCTCTGTCTTTTATTCTTGTGAATCTGTGTCTTTTTCAGTTTATGAAACACTCTTTCTCCTTTCTCCCTCTTTGTAGAATATGGCAATCATAATATTTTAAGATTTTGTCATTTATTTACTTTTTTATGTTTCTTAAATATTCAGCAACTTTTTCTTTTCATCTGAACCGTCATTCCCTCTTGCTTTATAATTTTCATACCTTCTCCCTGGTATGATAAACGCATCCAATTTTCCCGCTATTATTTTGCACGTTTGTTTCAGAATGTATCGAATTTTCAAAGACCTTTACAATTTTTCTGTTAGTTGAAAGTTGCATGATGAAGGGCACTCCACTAATCTAGGGCAACTCGTCCATCTATACGGCTGTCATAAAATTACAGTTTCGTT
>NC_051423.1:31151516-31161516 GCF_015228065.2 Penaeus monodon | reverse complement strand
ATATACATGTATATATAACTCCAGTGTGTCTGTGTGTGTGTGGTGTGTCATATATAGATATAATATATATTAGATATAATAGTAATATATATATATATATATATTATAATATATGCATATATATATATATATATAAACTTTCTACTAATAAAATCACGGTGTAAAACAAACAGAGATTTCCCGAGTGAGGGTGTAACTGCTAGCATCAGGCGGGAGAAGAGAGTAAATAATTCAGGTAGAATAAATCAGTTCTAAGATTTTTTTAAGTTCAGGCCGATCAGAAAAAAACATATAATCATGCATTTAATTAATAGCGGTCTTAATACATATAATGATAATGATAAACATAAACAATAAATGAATTGCCCATTGGACAAAGGTACGTTCACAATGATTATTCATGAAGTTACAATAACTACAACCCTTTCTTACACAACAAGTAAGAATTTGGTTGCAAAAAGTAAATTAAATATTTTCAAAACGAGGGACTACTTTACTCTTAGGTGGTTAAGCTACTCATCGCTAGTATTCGGAAAATGCATGTAATAAAACGGCATATTTAAGAACTGCTGATGGTCATGAGGCAGTGCGAGCCAGTCATATTTTGTTGTTATGCATTGGGTACATGTACTGAATATTGAGCATATGGAGTCCCTGTTTCTCTCTCTCTCTCTCTCTCTCTCTCTCTCTCTCTCTCTCTCTCGGCTCTCTCTCTCTTCTCATCTCTCTCTCTCTCTCTCTCGCAATCTCTCTCTCTCACTCACTCACTCACTCACTGTGTGTGTGTGTGGTGTTCACATAAACTATATACATTTACACACACACACACACACACACACACACAACACACCAAACACACACACCACACACACACACCACACAAACACACCACACACACCACACACACCCACATACACCCACACACACACACACACACACACACACACACACACACACACACACACCACACACACACGCATACAACACACACACACACACACTACACACACACACACACACTCACACACACACACCACACACACCACACACCAACACACACACAACACACCACACACACGCACACACACACACACAATAATATTATTATATATATATATATATATATATATGTATAATACCTATAAAGTATATAATATAGTGTGTCTATATGTGTATATAATAACTATATATATAGATATATATATATATAATATATATATATATATATATATATACTATATATATAATATAGATATTTATATAAATATATATGTGTATATATGTATACACACACACACACCACACACAACACACACACACACACACACACACACCCACACACACACACCACACACACAAGATTATATATATAATATATATATATATATATATTATATTATATATATATATATATAGTATATATATGCATGTATTTACATATTATTATATGTATATACATATATATAGATATGTATGCATATATATCTATCTATGTATATGCACATATATATATATCAATATATTATATATATATATATATATATATATATATATATATAATTATTATATATATATATTATATATAATATATATATATATGCCTATGTGTATGTTGTATATATTAAGTATAATAACAGGCTTACAGCACAAACTGGAATACTATTTTTGGGTACTTACAAATAATATGATCGCATTCACGTCTTCTTTCCCAAACTTTAATTAGTAGAATATAATTAAAGCTTACCCGCGTGAAAGAAAAACATTACCGACACACAGACATGACTAAACCCTAATAAAATGGTCACATACAACAAGGATATTGTGGAGTCTCAGTTAGAATCCTCCAAGGGGAAAAACCTCGATAACACAAAAGCTGTATTACATCACTGTAACTACAATACGATAGAAGAAAGTAAAACACCCCGATGAAAAACAGAAGTACAATCTATATCTGCAGAGATTCGAATCCATGCATTGATTTAGCGGGTTATCTGATCGAGCTTTGGTTCCGCTCTCTCGAAGATCAGAAGGGCAAATCCTCATCGAGGAGGTAGTTGCATAGTCGTACATTATGGACTCTAAGATTACAGTCGTCTTTCTGATCTGTAAAAGCTAATCAAACAACCAAATACATATTATAGCCTACATCAAAAAAACAGGAAGCATTATGAAGTACGAACCCATAGCCTGCTTTGGGTGGGGGGGTGGGTTTATCGTCCTTCTAGTGGTTGTGGAGTAAGACGTGCAACTGCAGTACGCCAGACTCCTCCGCCGATGGGAGAGAGAGTTAGCAACAGCATGTTAAGGGAGTTATTAGCACAGAAGGAGCGAAAACGTCACCACAAAAGCATAATCTCAAGGATTAATTAGTGGGATAAATTGTGCGTACACACCAAAAACGGTTTCGAATTCTCGACCCGCCAGAGCGCAGTATTTGACTCGTATTATTGGCCGTCTGATGCATGCAATTAGATTAAAATTCTAAAACCGGACAGCATTGCCAGATAGGGAACACAAGTCCGCAGAGACAGCAATCACGTGTTCAAGCAGCGGGTTAAACACGATGAAATTAAATGGTTGATAAAAGCCGACGCACAAGCAAGAAGAGAAAGTACAGGAAAATTTTACCAAAATATGGACACACCCACGCACAGGCACAGACACAGGACACCCACACTCACACACACCACACACAACACACACACACCACCACACACAACACACGCACACACACACACACACACACACACACAACACACACACACACACACACACAACACACATACACACATACACCCACACACACACCACACACACACCACACACACATAACACACACACACACAACACAACAACACACACACACGCACGGCACGCTCACATATAGATAATAGATAGATAGTAGATAGATAGATAGATCTAGATATAGATATTCTTTGTGCCACCAGTTGCGCCATGTGCACGCTGTCGGATTTTGTCCCAGAGGCATAGAAGTGTTTGTATATTAAATTGTCGAGGGATGTAATTCCTCGAGCTGCTTGCCTTCAAGTTTACCATTAGGCCTAAGATTTCTTAGTGTGCCTTTTAATGGATTGCATGTCCGAGGAGTCCATTTGAAGGTGGCGTCGCTGTCAGGCTCCATATTGCCTCTATTGTGTATCGACATAATTAAGAGTTGATTTTTATTTGCTTGAAAGTTGTGGTCTGTTAGGATGTCCGGAGTTTGGAGAATGCATCTTTTGCTAGTGCGATCTGCGTCTGATTTCCTTCTTGCAAGAGCCATCTGAGGGACAAGAGCTCCCAAATAATTGAGGAGGAGATCTGTTGGATATTATCTTCTTGTTTCATTGCACAAGTTGGTGGGACCTGACTACGAAACTACATGCATTTTGTTTTTGTTGTTGACAGGAGGACAAGTTATTGATCTTGCAACCACTGAAAAGTTCCCTCCTGGCGATCTTCAATTCCGGCGGATGAATTGGAGAAGTCAGCTGACATCACACAGCCTCCGGACACCGCGGTTGATGGGTAACCTTTTAGTGTCCCATCACAGAAGCGGACTGCGGCAGCTTGATCTGGCAGACGATTGAAATAGTCTCATATCATTGTCATATATAGATATTTGCGAGCTCGCAAATATCTGAATAGATGGACAAGGATATGAGACTATTCAATCAGTCTGCCAAGATCAGTGCCGCCAGTCCGCTTTGTGATGGAACAACTAAAAGGTTACCCATCAACCGCGGTGTCCGGAGGTGTGTGATGCAGATGACTTCTCCAATTCATACTGCCGGAAATTGAAGATCGCCAGGAGGAAACTTTATCAAGTGGTTGCAAAGATAAATAAATTGTCCTCCACTGTCACCAACAAGAAAACCAAAATGCATGGTAGTTTCGTAGTCAGGGGCCAACCAACTTGTGCAATGAAAAAAGAAGTAAAATATCCAACAGATCTCTCCTTCAATTATTGGGAGCTCTTGTCACCTCAGATGCCTCGTTGCAGGAAGGAAATCAGACGCAGAATCGCACTAGCAAAAAGATGCATTCTCCAAACTCCGGAAACATCCTAAACAGACCACAAGCTTTCACTGAAATAAAAATCAGACTCGTAATCTATGTCTGATACACTAGAGGGCAAATATAGAGCCGGACAGAGACGCCAGCTTCTAGAATGGATCTCGGACATGCAATCCTTAAAGGCACCACTAGAAATCTAGGCCTAAATGGTTAAATTGAAGGCAAGCAAGCTGGAGGAAATTACATCCCGCGACAATTTAAGTATACAAACACTTCGATGCCTCTGGGCAAATGCTGCCCGGTTTTTAAATTTTAATCTAATTGACATGCATCAGCGGCCAATAAAATCCCGAGTCAAAATACGCGCATTGGCGGGGGGAGAATTCAAAAACCGGTTTTGGGGTACGCAAAATTATTCCCCATTTACCCTTTGAAGCTTATGCTTTTGTGGTACGTTCGCTCCTCCTGATGCTAATAACCCCTTAAAAATGCCTGTTCAAATCCTTCCCATCGGGGAGAGAGTTCTGGTTGCAGTTGCACCGTTTACGTCACAACCCCTAAAAGGGACGATCCCTGGGGGTTCGGATTTCAAAATGTCCTTGTTTTTTTTTGTAGGCTATAATATGTATTTGGTTTTTTGATGAGCTTTAAGGATCAGTAAAGACGACGAAATTTTAAGCCATAATGTACGCTATGAACTACCTTCTGGAAGGATTTCCCTTTTCTAAATTTAGGAGAGGGGAACCAAAAAGCTCGATCAGAAACCCCGCTAAAAAATTGCATGGATTCAAATTCCTGTCAGATATAGATTGTACTTCGTTTCATGGGGGTGTTATTTTTTCTATCCCGTTTTGTAGTTACAGTGATGTAATACGTTTTTGTGTATCGAGTTTTCCCTTGGAGATTCTTAATGAGATCACAAATAATCCGTTGTATGTGACATTTTTATTAGGTTTATATGTCTGTGTTTCGTTAATGTTTTTTTTTCGCGCGGGGATAAGCTTAATTAATTCTATAAATTTAAAGTTTGCGATCCATGAATCAATCATATTAAATTGTCAGTACCAAAAATAGTTTTCCATTTTTTGCTGTAGCTATGTTAATATATTATATAACATAAATCCACATAGGCATAATATATTATATATATTATTATATAATAATATAAAATAATATATAATATATATATAAAATATATTAATATATATATATATTATATGTGCATATAATATATATATATATTGCATAATAACTATTTTAATGTATATACATAATAATATGTAATACATGCATATATATATACATATATAATATATATATATATATATATTATAAAATTATATATATATAATATGTGTTGTGTGTGTGTGTTGTTGTGTGTGTGGTGGGGTGTGTGTGTGTGTGTGTGTGTGTTGTGGTTCAAAATTACACATATATTTTTATATATATATATATATATAATATTATATATATATTTTTATCATATATATATATATATATATATTTTTAATATAATAATAACACATATGGACACACTATATGTATATACATAAGGTAATTACATATATATAAATAAAATTATAAAATTATTATAATATATCTATATATATATATAATAAATTTTATTATATATAAATATATAAATATATATATAAAATTATATATAATATAAGTTGTGTGTGTGTGGTGGTGGTGTGTTGGTGTGTGTGTGTGGTGTGTGTGGTGTGTGTGGTTGTGTGGTGTGTTGGGGTGTGTGTGTGTGTGTGGGGTTGTGTATGCGTGTGTGTGTGTGTGTGTGTGTTGGGTGTGTGTGTGTGTGTGTGTGTGTGGTGTGTGTGTGGTGTGTGTGTGTGTGTGTGTGGTGTGTTTTGTGTGTGTGTGTGTGTTTTGGTGGTGTGTGTGTGTGTGAAAAGTATATAGTGTACACACACACACACCAGTGAGTGAGGAGTGATGAAGAGGAGAGAGAGAGAGAGAGAGAGAGAGAGGGAGAGAGTTTGAGAGAGAGAGAGAGAGAGAGAAGAGAGAGAGAGAGAGAGAGAGAGAGAGAGAGAGAGAAACAGGGACTCCATATGCTCAATATTCAGTACATGTACCCAATGCATAACAACAAATATGACGGCCCGCACTGCCTATGACCATCAGCGTTCTTAAATATGCCTTTTTATTAATCCCTTTTCCTAAATCCTAGCGAGTGAGTAGCTTAACACCCCTAAGAGTAAAGTAGGTCCTCGTTTTAAAAAATTTTTAATTTATTTTTTAAACCCATATTCTACTTGTTGTGTAAAAAGAGGTTTCGTAGTTTTTATTGAATCTCATGAATAATAAAGTGATAAAGTCCCTTGCCCAATGGCAATTTCAATTTATTTGTTTATGTTACTTACAATAATTTTTAAGACCGCTTTTTAAATTAAATGCATGATTAATTTTTTTTTCTGATCGGCCTGAACTTAAAAAAAATCTAGAAAAGATTATAATTCTACGAATTTATTACTTTTCCCCCGCCTGATGCTAAGCATTTACCGTCTCACTGGGGAAAATCTCTGTTTGTTTTCCCCCCCCACCGTGTTTTTATTATTAAAAAATTTATATAAATATTAAGATATATTATTTTAATAATAATTAAATATATATATATATATATATATATATATAATATATATAGCACACACACACACACAGACACACATGTATTTATATATACATGTTATACTTACATAATATATGTGTGTATTATATATATATATATATATATATATATATATATATATATATTACTAATATATTTTAATATATATAATAATATATTTTATATATATGTATGTATGATATATAGACACACACACACACAACACACACACACAAACACCACCACAACACATATATATACATATACATATATATATAATATATATATATATTAAAATATTATTTTTAATATATATTTATAATTATATTATATGTATATCATATGTATTTTTTAAGTATAATATAATTTATTATTTTATATATATACTAATTTTTACTATATAAAAGATATTATATATAAGTTTTAATTTTTTATATAATATATAATATATATTATATTAAAAATTTATATAATATATATATATATGTGTGGTGTGTGTTATAGATATGATATATAAGCAAAATTAAAATAATATATGGTTTTAAAATATATATAATATAAAACCATTATATATATATATATGTAATATTATATATATATATATAATATATATATAAAATATTATATAAAATATAGTGTAGCAAACTACCACGAAAACACCATGCTGTTAGACAAAATATACATACACACACATAGTATGAAACATATATATACAACAAAACCAACACCACACACACACACACACCCCCACACACACAACACACACACGCACACACACACACACCCCAAACAACCACACACCAACAACCACAATATTATTATTATATTATATAATAATATAATTATATATACATATTTTTTATAAAATATATATATATATTTTAATAAAATAATATACATATTATAATATATTATAAAAATTATATATATATATATATTTTATATATAATCCTATTTCACATATATTTTACATAGACGACCTAGGAGTTTTCGAAAAAAAAAAAAAAAATGGCATAGACTGATTTAGATACGAAAGGGAAAACAATTCGCTGAACGGGAAAAGCGCTAAATTATTTTTTGTGAAAAAAAAAATGCGAAAAGCTCTGAAAATTAGTAAACGCCTGTTTTTTCCCTTTGAGTTCCGCTAAAGGCCTTCCCTCGCGTTTTGTAGACCTTTTTTCGACTATTCCCCTTTTGATCCTCTTCGTGTGTGGTTTTTGTGTGTCTGTATTATATATATATATATTATATATATAATAAAATAATATAATAATACATATATATATATATTATATATATATAATATTTTTATGTTGTATATGTATTAATATTTAAATATTATTAATTATAATATATAATTTTATAAAAAATATATATATTTTTTAATATATTATATTATATATATTTATATTTCGTGTGTGTGTGGCGGTTGTGTGTGTAAACACACACACACAAACACACCACATACACACACACACACACACACACCCCACCACACACACCACACACAACATTTTTAATATATATTTTAATATTATAATATATATTTTATATTATATATATATGTATATTTTTAAAGACATTATATATACATATATATATATATAATATATAAAATTATATATATAATATATATATATTATTTTTAATCTTAACACACCTACACACACAACAACCACACACCAAACACACACACACACACACACACACCACACACACACACACACACACACACATAATATATAATATATATATATATATATATATATATATTATATTAAACTATACACCACACACACACCACACACACACACACACACCCCACCACACACACACACACACAAAACCACACAACGCACACACACACCACACACACACACCACCAACACACACACACACAAAAATTAATATATAATATATATATATAATATATATTAATATATATAATATTACACCCCCCACACCCCACACACAACAAACACACACACACACACACACACACCACAAACCACACACACACACACACAACATATTTTTTTTAACGGTGGTTCTGTCTGAGCCCCCGGGGCACAGCTGATACTTAACTGCAGTTTTCATGTTGTGAGTTTTGGAGTGAGTACGGGTAGGGTCCCCAGTTTTCCCACGGGAGTGCGGGGGTACCTTTTAGGTAAACATTCTCTTATTTATCCGGCTTGGGGCCAGCACTGCTTGGGCTGACTTGGCCCCCCAGGGCTGGGAGGCAATCGAGGGAAGTTTCCTTTCCCCGGGGAAAAACGCGGGGGGCGGGGACTTCCCCTCGAAATCAATTGCCGTGTGACAGTCTTGAGTCCGACGCTCTAAACCCTTCGGCCACCGGCGGGCCTTGACGATCAGGGGGTCCCCCGATTTTATATATATATATATATATTTATATATATATATATAATATTAATATTTGGTGTGTGTGTGTGTGTGTGTGTGTGGGTGTGTGTGTGGGTGTGTGTGTGTGTGGTGGTGGTGTGTGTGTGTGTGTTTTGGGGGGTGTGGGTGTGTGTGTGTATCTCTTCTCTCCCTCCTCCTTCTCTCTCCTCTCCTACAATGTATATAAAATAATATAAAAATAAATATTATTAAAATATATATAATATACATTACTAATATATATATATACATAGACACCAACACACACAACACACTACACACACAACACCCACACCACACAAACACACACACACAACACCACCACACCCCACAAAAGGCCACACACACACTACACACACACATACATTATATGTGTATGTATATATATAATATTATATATATTATATATATATTATATATAATTTTTATATTTAATAATAACATGTGTGTGTGTGTGTGTGTGGTTGTGGTGTGTTTGTGTGTGTGTGTGTGTTGGGGTGTGTGTGTGTGTGTGTGTGGGTGTGTGTGTGTGGCTCTGTGTGTGTGTAAATATATATATATATTATAATAATATTAATATTAATATTAAAATATAATATATATATATAAATATATTAATATTAAAGTATGTTGCAACACACACACACCACAACACAACACACCACACAACACACAACCCACACACAACACAACACACACACACATTATATATAATTATTATATATATAATATTATATATATATATATAAAAATATATATATTAATTTAAAACACAACACACACACATACACACACACATAATTTTACGTATTGTATATTATATTTTAAAATATATAATATTATATTATATATATATATTATATTGTGTGTGTTTGTGTGTTTGTTTGGTGTGTGGGTGTTGTGTGGGGTGTGGTGTTGTATTGTTGTGTAGTGTGTGGGTTTTGTGTGTATGTG
>NC_051423.1:31133518-31141018 GCF_015228065.2 Penaeus monodon | reverse complement strand
GAGCCTGCCGGTTCCCCCGTTGATCTCCACTTCACCTTCAGCACCCAGCCATACCTGTGGGCACTCACACCTACAAAAATCACTCCATAAAGAGATATAGAACAGTCTAAGTAGTAGATGCCAAAACAATCATATACTACAACAGCCACACCAACAAACAGATAAATATACAGAGATGGATAGATAAAGCGAGTGACAGATCTATCAATGGGTAGATACATATACAAAGATAGATAGATAGATGAATGTGTGTGTGTGTGTGTGTGTGCGTGTGTGTGTGTGTGCGTGTGTGTGTGTGTGTGTGTGTGTGTGTGTGTGTGTGTGTGTGTACATATATAGATAGATAGATAGTTGGAATACAGGTGAGGAAGCAGAAACAAAATGAGCTCGTTTCCCCATAGGACGCGGATTCTTTCCAGTGTGAGGTAAAGGTCAGTCCATCGCGCGAAGTGAGAGATTACAGGGGACATGTTAACGCTACACTGACTCCTATGTGTATAAACACATGTACAATTCCCTTTTTTGGAATTTTGTATTGAGAGAGAGAGAGGGAAGGAGAAAGAACAGGGTACATGGAAAAAAAGGAAAGGAAATGATGCTAGTAAAAGAGAGAAAATGCAAAGGTTAATAAAAAAAAATAATAATTAATAAATAGATAAATAGCCTTACGTAACGCCGAAGTCAGTGTGGTTTTCAAAAAGCGAGGTGCACATACTTACATAGAATCATTCGCGTTTGTACGTACAGTTTCTGTGTGCGTTTCTTTCATTCTCCGGTCTTTACTTACTGTTAATTTTTCTATTTTATCTCTCTTTTTTTCTCTGTTCTTTACTCATTCATTAGTTTTTTTACTTTCTTCTTCATCTAGTAATTTATTTTTTTCTTTCTCTTCTTATTTCTTTGTCTATCTATCTATCTAACTACCATTCTATTCTCTCTTTCTTTCCCTTCAGAGTTCGCAAGAAGGGCGACACCCAACTAGCCCCACTTGAAAGAAAGGAGATAGAGAAAGAAAGAAAGGAGATAGAGAAAGAAAGAAAGGAGATAGAGAAAGAAAGAAAGGAGATAGAGAAAGAAAGAAAGGAGATAGAGAAAGAAAGAAAGGAGATAGAGAAAGAAAGAAAGAAAAAATAATAAATAAATATAAAATCAGCGATGCCATCTTTCTCCTAGTTTCATTAAAAAAAAAATCGAGGATCACAATGCGTAAGCATGCAAGCTATCTATCTTCCTCTGCATCTTGCCCTGTGCAAAGCTTTCCTACTGACTCTATTGGCATTAATAGCTGAATACCAAGCAATGCGAACGTTTTCATTCTTTTTTTTACTCGATTTATGCTCGATTTACTCGTGTATGCGCGCATGCACATTCATGCATACACAAACACACACACACACACACACACACACACACACTCACACACACACACACACACACACACACACACACACACGCACACGCACATACACACACACACACACACACACACACATCTGCCTCTTCCTCCCTCTCTTTCCGTCAGCCTACTATTTCTCTCCTTCCTTTTACTTACCCCTCGTTTCTTTCTTTATTTTTTTCTCTATTCTTCTTACTCCCCATTCTATCTCTTCCTCTTACTTATCTCTTACTCTCCTTCTCTCTCTTCCTCTGACTTTCTTTCTCTCTCTTCCTCTTACTCCCATTTTCTCTCTTCCTCTGAATCTTCTCTCTCTTATTCTTACTCTCCTTCTCCCTCTTCCTCTAACTTTCCTTCTCTCTAACTATAATTCTCCTTCTCTCTCTTCCTCTTATTCTCCTTCTCTCTCTTCCGCTTCCTTTCCTTTTCTCTCTTCCTTTTGTTCTCCTTTTTTCTGTTTTTATTCCTTTCCTTCTCACTCTTCCTCTAATTCTCATTTTCTCCCTTCCTCTAACTCTCATTTTCTCTCTTCTTTTTCCTTTCCCTCTCTCTCTCTTCCTCTAACTCTCCTTCTCTCTATTCTTCTTACTCTCCTTCTCTCTCTTCCCTTTCCTTTTCTTTTCTCTCTCCCTATTGTTCTCCCTTTCTCTCTTCTTCTTGTTCTTTTCTATCTTCTTCCTCCTGTCCTTTTCTCTCTTCCTCCAACTCTCCTTTTCTCTCTTCTTCTAACTCTCCTTCTCTCTTCCTCTTACTCTCCTTTTCTCTCTTCCTCTAACTCTCCTTTTCTCTCTTCCTCTAACTCTCCTTTTCTCTCTTCCTCTTACTCTCCTTCTCTCTCTTCCTCTTACTCTCCTTTTCTCTCTTCCTCTAACTCTCCTTTTCTCTCTTCCTCTTACTCTCCTTCTCTCTCTTCCTCTAACTCGCCTTTTCTCCTCTTCCTCTTAGTCTTCCTTTTCTCTCTTCCATCTTACTCTCCTTCTCCTCTCTTCCTCTTACTCCTCATTCTCTCTCTTCCTCTTACCTCGCTTTTCTCTCTTCCTCTTACTCTCTTCTCTCTCTTCCTCTTACTCTCCTTCTCTCTCTTCCTCTAACTCTCCTTCTCTCTCTTCCTCTAACTCTCCTTCTCTCTCTTCCTCTAACTCTCCTTCTCTCTCTTCCTCTTACTCTCCTTCTCTCTCTTCCTCTTACTCTCCTTTTCTCTCTTCCTCTAACTCTCCTTCTCTCTCTTCCTCTTACTCTCCTTCTCTCTCTTCCTCTTACTCTCCTTCTCTCTCTTCCTCTAACTCTCCTTCTCTCTCTTCCTCTAACTCTCCCTTTCTCTCTCCTCTTTACCTCCTTCTCTCATCTTCCTCTTCCTCTCCTTTCCCTCTCTTCCTCTTACTCTCCTTTCTCTCTCTTCCTCTAACTCTCCTTCTCTCTCTTCCTCTAACTCTCCTTCTCTCTCTTCCTCTAACTCTCCCTTTCTCTCTTCCTCTAACTCTCCTTCTCTCTCTTCCTCTAACTCTCCTTCTCTCTCTTCCTCTTACTCTCCTTCCCTCTCTTCCTCTAACTCGTCCTCTTTTTTTTCTCTCCCCCCCTTTTTTTTTCCTTTTCCCCCCCCCCCCTTTTTTGTTTTCCTCTAACTCTCCTTTTCTTCTCTTCCTCTTCCTCCTGCTTTTCTCTCTCCTCTAACTCTCCTTCTCTCTCTTCCTCTAACTCTCCTTCTCTCTCTTCCTCTTCCTCTCCTTCCCTCTCTTCCTCTAACTCTCCTTTCTCTCTTCCTCTAACTCTCCTTCTCCTCTCTTCGCCTCTTACTCTTCCTGTCTCTCTTCCTCTAACTCTCCTTTTTTCTCTCTTCCTTTTTCCTCTACCTCTCCTTCTCTCTCTTCCTCTAAACTCTCCTTTTCTCTCTTCCTCTAACGTCTCATTATCTCTCTTTCCTCGTACTCTCCGTCCTCTCTTCCTCTAACTCTCTTCTCTTCTCTTCCTCTTACTCTCCTTCTCTCTCTTCCTCTAACTCTCCTTCTCTCTCTTCCTCTAACTCTCCTTCTCATCTCTTCCTCTAACGCTCCGTCTCTCTCTTCTCTTACTCTCCTTTCTCTCTTCCTCTTACTCTCCTCTTCTCTCTCTCACTCTTACTCCTCCTTTTTCTC
This sequence comes from Penaeus monodon, assembly GCF_015228065.2. Classification (NCBI taxonomy): domain Eukaryota; kingdom Metazoa; phylum Arthropoda; class Malacostraca; order Decapoda; family Penaeidae; genus Penaeus; species Penaeus monodon. The sequence continues at coordinate 31,137,490 of NC_051423.1, read as the reverse complement.
TCTTCCTCTTACTCTCCGCTTCTCTCATCTTCCTCTAACTCTCTCTCCTTTTTCTCTTTCCTCTTACTCTCCTTTCTCTCTCTCTTAGTCTCCTTCTCTCTTCTTCCTCTACTCTTCCTTTTCTCTCATTCCTCTAACTCACCTTTTCTCTCTTCCTCTTACTCTCCTTTTCTCTCTTCCTCTTACTCTCCTTCGCTCTCTTCTCTAACTCTCCTTTTCTCTATTCCTCTACTCTCCCTTTCTCTTTCCTCTTACCTCCCTTCTCTCTTCCCTTACTCTTCCTTCTCTCTCTTCCTTTACTCTCTTTTCTCTCTTCTCTTACTCTCTCCCTTTCTCTCTTCCCTCTAACTCTCCTTTCTCTCTCTTCCTCTTACTCTCCTTTACATCTCTTCCTCTACTCTCCCTTTCCTCTTCCTCTAAACGTCTCCTTCTCTCTCTTCCTCTAACTCTCCTTTTCTCTCTTCCTCTTACTCTCCTTTTCTCTCTTCCTATTACTCTCTCCCTTTTCTCTCTTCCTCTTACTCTCCTTTTCTCTCTTCCTCTAACTTCTCCTTTCTCTCTCTTCCTCTTACTCTCCTTTTTCTCTCTTCCTCTTACTCTCCTTTTCTCTCTTCCTCTTACTCTCCTTTCTCTCGTCTCTTACTCCTCCTTTTCTCTCTTCCTCCTTACTCTCCTTCTACTCGCTCTTCCTCTTACTCTCCTTCTCATCGTCTTCCTCTTACTCTCCTTTTTCTCTCTTCACTTTACTCTCCCTTTCTTCTCCTTCTCTTACTCTCCTTTTCTCTCTTCCTCTTACTCTCCTTCTCTCTCTTCCTCTAACTCTCCTTTTCTCTCTTCCTCTTACTTCTCCCTTCTCTCATCTTCTCTAACTCTCCTTTTCTCTCTTCCTCTTTACTCTCCTTCTTCTCTCTTCCTCTTACTCTCCGTTTCTCTCTTCCTCTAACTCTCCTTCTCTCGCTTCCTCTAACTCTCACTTCTCCTCTTCCTCTTACTCTGCTTTTCTCTCTTCTCTAACTCTCCTTTTCTCTCTTCCTCTTACTCTCCTTCCTCCTCTCTTCCTCTAACTCTCCTTTTCTCTCTTCCTCTAACTCTCCTCTCTCTCTTCCTCTAACTCATCCTTCTCTCTCTTGGTCCTCTTACTCTCCTTCTCTCTCTCCTCTTACTCCCATTCCTTTTGAGCATCTTCTCTTACTCTCCTTCTCTCTCTTTCCTCTAACTATCCTTTTCTCTCTTCCTCTAACTCGTCCTTTCCTCTCTTCCTCTAACTCTCCTTCTCTCTCTTCCTCTAACTCTCCTTCTCTCTCTTCCTCTAACTCTCCTTCTCTCTCTTCCTCTAACTCTCCTTCTCTCTCTTCCTCTTACTCTGCTTTTTTCTCTTCCTCTAACTCTCCTTTCCTCTCTTCCTCTTACTCTCCTTCTCTCTCTTCCTCTAACTCTCTCCTTTCTCTCTTCCTCTACTCTCCTTCTCTCTCTTCCTCTAACTCTCCTTTCCTCTCTTCCTCTTACTCTCCTTCTCTCGTCTTTCCTCTAACTCTTCCTTTCCTCTCTTTCCTCTTACTCTCCTTCTCTTCTCTCTCTTCCTCTTACTCTCCTTCTCTCTCTTCCTCTAACTCGCCTTTTCTCTCTTCCTCTTACTCTCCTTTTCTCTCTTCCTCTAACTCTCCTTTTCTCGTCTTCCTCTAACTTCTCCTTTTCTCTCTTCCTCTAACTCTCCTTCTCTCTCTTCCTCTACTCTCCTCTCTTCTTCTTCTCTTACTCTCCCTTTCTCTCTTTCTTCCTCTAACTCTCCTTTTCCTCTTCCTCTTACCTCCTTTTCTACATCTTCCTCTAACACTCTCCTTCCTCTCTTCCTCGTAACTCTCCTTTTTCCTCTCTTCCTCTAACTCTCCTCTCTCTCTCCTCTAACTCTCTTTCTCTCATTTTCCTCTAACTCTCCTCTCCTCTTCCTCTAACTCTCCTTTCTCTCTTCCTCTAACTCTCCCCTTTCTCTCTTCCTCCTAACTACTCACCCTTTCTCTTCTTCCTCTAACTCTCCTTTCCTCTCTTCCTCTAACTCTCCTTCTCTCTCTTCCTCTAACTCTCCTTCTCTCTCTTCCTCTTGCTCTCCTTCTCTCTCTTTTCCTCTAACTCTTCTAACTCTCCTTTTCTCTCTTTCCTCTTACTCTGCTTTTTCTACTCTCTTCCTCTTCCTCTCCTTCTCTCTCTTCCTCTACTCTCCTTCTCTCTCTTCCTCTTACTCTCCTTCTCTCTCTTCCTCTAACTCCCCTTCTCTCTCTTCCTCTAACTCTCCTTCTCTCTCTCCTCTTACTCTCCTTCTCTCTCTCCTCTAACTCTCTTCTCTCTCTTCCTCTTACTCTCCTTCTCTCTCTTCCTCTTACTCTCCTTCTCTCTCTTCCTCTTACTCTCCTTCTCTCTCTTCCTCTTACTCTCCTTCTCTCTCTTCCTCTTACTCTCCTTCCTCTCTTTTTCCTCTTACTCTCCTTTCTCTCTTCTTCCTCTTACTCCTCCTTTTCTCATCTCCTCTTACTCTCCTTCTCTCTCTTCCTCTTACTCTCCTTCTCTCATCTTCCTCTTACTCTCTCCTTCTCTCATCTTCTCTAACTCTCCTTTTCTCTCTTTCCTCTTACTCTCCTTCTCTCTCTTCCTTACTCTCCTTCTCCTCTCTCTCTACTCCCCTTCTCCTCGTCTTCCTCTTACTCTCCTTTTCTCTCTTCCTCTTACTCTCCTTCTCTCTCTTCCTCTTACTCCTCCTTCTCTCTCTTCCTCTTACTCTCCTTCTCTCTCTTCCTCTTACTCTCCTTTTCTCTCTTCCTCTTCCTCTCCTTCTCTCTCTTCCTCTTACTCTCCTTCTCTCTCTTCCTCTTACTCTCCTTCTCTCTCTTCTTCTAAATCTCCTTTACTCTCATTCCCTTCCTTCCTCTTACTCTCCTCTCTCTTCCTCATACTCTCCTTCTCTCCCCTCCTCTTACTCTCCTCTGTCTCCCTTAGTCTTACTCTCCTCCACTCTCTTCCTCTAATTCTTCTTCTCTCTTCCTCTAACTTTCCTTCTCTCTCTCCCTCTCTTTTCCTCTTACTTTCCTCTCTCTTTCTCTGTCTTCTCTCTCTCTATTTCTCTATAACTTTGACTCACCTTTTTTCTTTCTCTGTCTACCTATTCATCCATTTACCTTTTTTTCTTTCTTTCTCTGTCTACTTGTCCCCCTCTCACCTTCTCTTCCTTACTTATTCCATTTATCTACATATCTGTTTACCTTTGACTCTTTCCCTTGCTCAGTGTATCTCTTCTTTCTTTCTCTTCTCTGTTTATCCACCTCTCTCTCTTTCGCCTCCTCTGTCTAACTCTCCTCTTTAATTTTTCATCCTCTCTTTCGTTTCCTCTAACTCTCCTCTTTTATTCTATCTCCTCTTTTTCTTCTCTGCTCATCCACCTCTCTCTCTTTTGCTTCCATTTTCTAACTCTCCTTTTTATTCTATCTCCCCCCACCCTCTCTCTCTCCTCTCTCTCTCTCTCTCTCTCTCTCTCTCTCTCTCTCTCTCTCTCTCTCTCTCTCTCTCTCTATCTATCTATCTATCTATCTATCTATCTCTTCTCTCTCTCTATCTCTTCTCTCTCTCTCTCGAAAACTGCCTATCAGAATCTATTTACCTGGTCATTTGCAGAGTAATAAAAAGCGGGCGCAGTGTGTATTCATATTTACCAGAGTATCCTCAGTTTCCGAATGGATGAACGAGAAAACTAAAGCGTATTTTATAAAGTGAGGAAAAAGGAATAAGAAAAAAAAAATCAGAATGAACAATGAAGAATTCTGGAACGTGTTTGAAAATCTGTCACTTGTTCGTCCTTCCGAGAGCAACTGATCCGTAGATTTCTGAAATCGATTAGCACTGAGTGAACGAACTATTGTGAAAAAAAACATGTCTCAGTGGCGAGGGCAAAAAAGAGAGAGAGAAAAAAAAAAAGAAGGAAAATAC
>NC_051423.1:31084150-31089150 GCF_015228065.2 Penaeus monodon | reverse complement strand
GCAACCCAATTTAAAGTAATTTATCCAATTATCGCCCGTTTACTCCACTCCTATCATGGCCTAGCCTAATCTGACGGTAATCTATCCCATATTATCTTAACCGAATCGAATCTATTCAACTCTGTCCTATTCTAACCTAATCTAGTTCTGTTCAGCAAATTCTATCCTAACTTAACCGAGTCTAATCTAACTTAACTCCAATTCTAACCTACTCGATCCTATCTTAACCTAACTCCATCGCACCAATCCTACTCGATCCACCCGTACCCTTTTCTAACGGGACTGGATACTACATTATAGCATGAGATCCGCTTATGCAACCAGCCCCGAGTCAGCCGATCCCTTGTCTTGTTTATGACGTCACTGAGTACGCGTAGCAATGGAGGGGTAATATTTACTGTTGTTGTCGAGTGAATCTGTAAGGATTCGTCCTCAGTGAAACTAAGCTTATAGAATCTAGTGGATGTAAATATGAAAGTTTTAATTGACAGATAAAGACAGGAAGAAATAGTTAATGTATTTTTAAAAGAATATATATATTTTTTGTTTTGTTTTGTTTTGTTTGTTTTTTGTTTTAAGAATATCCTAACGTGTAAGCCTCTACAGTAGTAGACATAATTGAATATATATATATATATATATATATATATATATATATATATATATATATATAAATGAAATTAAATGGATACAGAGAAGAGGAGAAAACAAGAAATAGGCAAATGTCTAGAATAAGACCCATATTTAACACCCATCGAAATTGGTATCGGTGGATTCTTTGTAATGTCTATTATGTATTTAACGGTTTTAACTGACAGCCTGGGATTAAAAGTATCACATCTGACCGGCAGGATGACGTCACGCCTGAGACATCCATAAAAATTCTCAGGACATTTTCTAGCGTCTCTCTCAAGAGTGAAAAAATAAGACTTGTTGTTGGTGAAGAAAGAAATTTGTTAACTTTGCCTGCAGAGACAGAGAAGTAGATAACTTCATATTTATTACGACTGTCCATTTACATATTTTACATATATCCTTTTTTTGTACCAATATCTTCAAAATCTGATTAGATTTTCTTTAATACTATAGGCCATACAGCATCGCATGCATGAAATTTACACTAGATATTTTTCTACAAAGCAATTACAAGGTGTATACTGGAAACGTTAGCAAAATGCCGGTGAATAAGTAACTTTAGACAATGTAGCATTTTATACCAATAAGACAATAATGTGGATAAAGATGAAGCCACAACAAATTTTGAATAAAGCATACAGTGTGTAGCTTAAAACTCCTTTATTCATAAATCAAAAGGTTTGTTTTCACCTGCTCCTCCCTGCTAGCCATCTCCCTCCCTCTCGCCCGATCATGAAAATATGTTTCGAATATGGACATTTTCAGCCGTTATATCATGCTTATTTGTTTCGCCGATTAACATTACTTTACTTGATTAGCGAACATTGCAATGAATATATCAATACTAATCTAGATTAACGAATTCAAACCTATTTTCGACATCTACCAGAATATACGATGAAGCTAAGTTATCTTTTTACGAGGTGCTGTCTGAAGCTTTCAAACACCATACTGTGACGATAATAAGAATGTCTAAGCGTGTGTATTCGATTTTCGAGATGTAAACCCAAACTGCACTTCATATTTTCTGAATCTCACTGACAACATTATTGCAAAAGCTAAGGGACCAAAGCCTCGCAGGCAGAGGAAAATTATGTAGTGTCTTGGATGCCAACGTCTCTTCCAGAGAGTTTTGCTGAAACTCGCTCTCCTGTTGTTTTTTTCCGTTTTTTTCATCATATGTAACTTCATTGTTGTTGTTGTTGTTGTTGTTGTTATTGTTGTTGCTGTCGTTACCATTATTATTACCATTATTATTACTATTATTATTATTATTATTATTATTATTATTATTATCATTACTGTTACTATTATGACTTATTACCATTATTATTACTATTATTACCATTATTATTATTATTATCGTCATCATCATCATCATCATCATCATCATCATCATCATCATCATCATCATCATCATCATCATCATCATCATTACATCATCATCATCATCATTACATCATCATTATTATTATCATTATCACTGTTATTACTACTAATAATATTATTGTTTTAAATGCTATTGTAATTTCACTTATTATCATTACCATTATTAAGATTATCGTTGTTATTATTATCAGTTTTCATTGGTGTTATTATTATTATCAGTGCCATTATAATCCTTTTTATCGTTATAATCATTAATTTCATTACTGCCATTGTAATTGTTAATGTTCTTATTTTTACCATTATTCTTACCATTATCATCATTATAATTGGTAATAGTAGTAGTGGTAGGAATATCATGAACATTATCAACCATCAGCTTCATAGTCTCCCACCCTAAGGAGCTTTAGAACCTCCCCCACCCAGGACCTTTAGACCCCCCCCCACCCGGTTTTAGAACCTCCCCCACCCAGGACCTTTAGACCCCCCCCCCACCCGGTTTTAGAACCTCCCCCAACCAGGACCTTTAGACCCCCCCCCCACCCGGTTTTAGAACCTCCCCCAACCAGGACCTTTAGACCCTCCCCCCCTAACGAGTTTTAGAACCTTCTACACCCAAGGAGCTGTAGAACCTCCCACACCCAGGAGCCTTAGAACCTTCCTCCTCTCCAGTTTTAGAACCTCCCACAGGAGCTTTAGAACCCACCACTCAGAAACTTCAGAACCTTCCACAGAAAGGAGCCTTTAGAACCTCACCCACCAGGAGCTTTAGAACCCCCACCCTCCCACTCAGGAGCTTTAGAACCCCCCACCCACCCATCCAGGAGCTTCAGAACCTCCTACACCCAGGGGCTTTAGAACCTGCCACATCTAGGAGTTTTAGAACCTCCCCCACCCAGGGACTTTAGAACTCCCTACCCAGGCTTTAACCCCCCCCCCCCCCCCTTCCAGTTTGAGAACATCCAACACCCAGGACCTTTAGAACCCTCCACACTCAATCAGCTTTAGAACCTCCCCCACCCAGGGCCTTTAGAACCCTCCACACTCAATCAGCTTTAGAACCTCCCCCACCCAGGCCCTTTAGAACCCTCCACACTCAATCAGCTTTAGAACCTCCCCCACCCAGGGCCTTTAGAACCCTCCACAGTCAATCAGCTTTAGAACCTCCCCCACCCAGGACCTTTAGAACCCTCCACACTCAATCAGCTTTAGAACCTCCCCCACCCAGGGCCTTTAGAACCCCCCACACTCAATCAGCTTTAGAACCTCCCCCACCCAGGGCCTTTAGAACCCCCCACACTCAATCAGCTTTAGAACCTCCCCCACCCAGGGCCTTTAGAACCCTCCACACTCAATCAGCTTTAGAACCTCCCCCACCCAGGGCCTTTAGAACCCTCCACACTCAATCAGCTTTAAAACCTCCCCCACCCAGGGCCTTTAGAACCCTCCACACTCAATCAGCTTTAGAACCTCCCCCACCCAGGGCCTTTAGAACCCTCCACACTCAATCAGCTTTAGAACCTCCCCACCCAGGGCCTTTAGAACCCTCCACACTCAATCAGCTTTAGAACCTCCCCCACCCAGGGCCTTTAGAACCCTCCTCACTCAATCAGCTTTAGAACCTCCCCCACCCAGGGCCCTTTAGAACCCTCCACACTCAATCAGCTTTAGAACCTCCCCCACCCAGGGCCTTTAGAACCCTCCACACTCAATCAGCTTTAGAACCTCCCTCACCCAGGGCCTTTAGAACCCTCCACAGTCAATCAGCTTTAGAACCTCCCCCACCCAGGGCCTTTAGAACCCTCCACAGTCAATCAGCTTTAGAACCTCCCCCACCCAGGGCCTTTAGAACCTACCCTCCCCCGTTCATCCCCTGTTTACGTAAAGTTACCTACACCTACACCCACGCCAAGGGAAGATAAGGCTGGGCGCGAGGTCACAAGGACGAGTATCCTTCCTTCAGCCTGCAGATCCTTCTCCCTATCTCTTCTGCGGGTAATAAATGCCATTGTTTTGCGTGTGCGAGTCATGGTTGAGACTTACTGCGACTCCCCGCGATTCAGATTCTCATCGCATTTCTTTTTGACGTTCGTGTTTTCCCAGTATTGGTAGATGATGTTTATTTTTTATTTTATTTTATTTATTTATTTTATTTTATTTTTATTTTTTTTTTATCTAGGAGCGAATGAAAGTATAAGCGATCGATGGAAGTTATTTGCCAAAACGCAGATTTTTGGTTTTGTTTTGATTTGTTTTTGTTTTTGGGAGACAGATAATTCACATCGGAATTGTAAGATAACAAAAGAAAGTTATAAAATTTACGCAGACGTATTTCCTTCGCCGTTTTTCTCTCAGGTCATCATTTCCTTTTTTTTTAATTATATATTTTATGCCACATACAATTCAAAGACCTTGGGTTTTCCTTTCCCATCATTCCTTGAGCTACAACATCACAAATCTTTCTTCTCTCTCTCTCTCTCTCTCTCTCTCTCTCTCTCTCTACCTATCTATCTATCTATCTATCTGTCTAGCTATCTCTCTCTTTCTCTCACTTTCTCTCTCACTTTCTCTCTCTCTTTCTCTCTCTCTTTTTCTCACTTTTTCTCTCTTTCTCTCTCCTTCTCTCTCTCTCTCTCTCTCTCTCTCTCTCTCTCTCTCTCTCTCTCTCTCTCTCTCTCTCTCTCTCTCTCTCTCTCTCTCTCTCTCTCTCTCTCTCTCTCTCTCTCTCTCTCTCTCTCTCTCTCTCTCTCTCTCTCTCTCTCGCTCGCTCGCCCGCTCGCCCTCTCTCTCAACAATTACCTGCCACGCAGACCTGTTACTTTCATTAAAAAAAAAAAACTTTCAAAAGATTGCTCTGCATGTAAAGCAATATCTCCAAGATGCAGACTATCAGGTTAGGTCGGAACTGGAAAAAGTCAAGCATTATTGCCAAAGTTTTACAGATCAGTTTTTCATGTCTTGCTCGGCTTACCGTGGTT
>NC_051423.1:31069150-31071650 GCF_015228065.2 Penaeus monodon | reverse complement strand
CTATCTATCTATCTCTTTCTCTCTCTCTTTCTCTCTCTCTCTCTCTCTCTCTCTCTCTCTCTCTCTCTCTCTCTCTCTCTCTCTCACACACACACACACACACACACACACAGTTAACATCGCGACACCACAGTGAAAGGACGTGTACAGTGTCCTCTCGTGACCTTGTGACCTGCCCCTAGAGGGTCTGTAATAACTTGACAGTCAGGAACTCACAGACCTGCCAGTTGTGTATTGATCCAGTGTGTAATAATGGCCACATAATAACAACTTCTAAAGTGATAGAAAGAACAAACATTCAAATTAAAAGCGAAAGCTCCTACAGCATACTCCCAGATGTGCTGCGAGGCACAGTAGGCGACCCGTGTGTGTAACTGTTTATTTCCAAAGGACAGGCACTCAGGTCGGCCCCTCCGCGGTCGGGGAATGACCGCGACCACTGATGGGACGTTGACGACGAACCAAAACATGGAAACTGAGGGGAGATACGATGTCCTCAGAGAGGAGGATATTGATGGGGCCCCGGTGAGGATGAAGAGGAAAGCAAAAAGGCAGCTCTCTGCCTTTGTAGAAGTTACTCCTCCCGGACACTTATGCGCGCACTTCAAGAACGATACAAAGCTTCGCACACACGGGGAAAAGTATCGCTGGGTCTCTCAGGCCCTAAAAATGGATCCGTACAATAAGATACGCGGATCAATTGAATTGAAAATTGGAAGAAATAGTGTTTATGTCAGATGCAAGAACGAACAAATTCTTGCCCAAATAACAATTATTGGTGCAGGCGGTGAAGTGCTTGAAAAGGCTAAGGTCTTTGGTAAGGAGAAATGCACTAACGTCATTGTGTTCGATATCCCAAGGGAAATCGAAACAGGAGAAATGACTCTATACAACGAACGCATCATCCATGCAAGACGCATGAAGATCAATGGAATGATGACCCAGAGAGTCATAACATATGAGGGGGAGGTAATTCCCAAAAGTATCAAAATGGTTGAGGGCATGGCACCCTTTAGGTGTGCCGTCTTCAAATGCCTGATCCCGTTTTGCTCTAACTGCTCAAAGTGGGACCACGGAACACGTGCCTGTCCACGGTAATGCGCTCTTCCACACGGAAACTCAGAATGTTCAGAAAAGATTTTTGAAGGAAAAATTATCCCTCGGAAATGCGTGAACTGCCGACTAGAGCACAATGCAGATTCTCCATTGTGCATTTACTAACCAAAGGACAGAAAAACAAATGACAAAAAAAACAGGCAGCCCTCCCCCTCAAAACAGCCCCTCCGAGCCCCGCGCGTTGATGATGTGGGGAAATTCCCACACCTGCGGAGGTCAATAGTGGTGGCCCCAGCAGAGGAAGCCATGGCACCGGCCACGGTACCAGCACCAACAGGAGTTACAGCTCCGTCAATTCAAGTATCAGCAACAGCTTCAGCAACAGCTGCAGCACCAACCCTAGCACCACATGCTGCATCAGCTTCTGCACCAGCTTCGACACCAGCTGCAGTACCAACCCTAGTGCCATCTGCTGCACCAGCTTCAGCATCAGTTACAGCTCAGCCCTCACTGCAGCAGGACAAACAAGAGTCCAAGGGAGAAATTAAGGATATGCTACAGATGCTGCTTCGGCAGATGATGTTCATGATGCAACAGCAGATGTCCCAACAATCTCAATTTCAGGAATGGATGTTTGCGTTCCTCCTCGATCAACAGCAGCATCACCCTGTAGTGGGCCTTGGAAGTGGTCAAGCAATCAGTGCCTCCAAGTAATCTCTTGAAATGTATTACCTGGAACATAAACAGTTTACAGAAACGCAAAGCGGCTCTCTCCCAGTACCTTCACTCCGAAAATGTTGATGTGTGTTGCCTTCAGGAAGTCAGAACTAGTGCTCGTTGTCAAATCAGATTAGCACTTGTTATATTAACTTTATTATAGACACTGGACTTGTCTTTGACATGCTTAGTGATAGAAAAGTATTTTTTTTTACTAGCCGAAATGATATTTTTATACAGTGATAATAGCACAGCCCATCAGGCATGTATATAACACTAATGTTTGACTAATAGTCCTCTACACAAATAGAAGCACAGCCAGTTGGATAGATACTTTTGTATCTTTCCCTGGCTTTTTGCAGGGCATGTACACTGTTCTGTAAATAATTGTTATCAAATCAAAATCTAACTCTCTCTCTCTCTCTCTCTCTCTCTCTCTCTCTCTCTCTCTCTCTCTCTCTCTCTCTCTCTCTCTCTCTCTCTCTCTATCTATCTATCTATCTATCTATTTCCTCTCCTCCCTTTCTCTCTTTCTCTCTCTCTCTCTCTCTCTCTCTCTCTCTCTCTCTCTCTCTCTCTCTCTCTCTCTATCTATCTATCTATCTCTATCTTCGCATATTTATTTTTCTTCGAAATATATTCTAATATCTGCATCTACATTACTGACTTTCAGCAAAATCGTGGCCTTTAAGATATAATCTCTTGTTAACTTTCATTTCCTCTACTC
>NC_051423.1:31041650-31044150 GCF_015228065.2 Penaeus monodon | reverse complement strand
CGTCATTCTCCCTTTTAAAATCCAGTCGCGACCACACCGCTTCCACGAAGAGCGCAAAAAAGACGATAATAAATATTAAGACTAAGAATTGTAGAGCAGCAAGGAGTCCGGAACGAGCATTTTAATTGTTTGCTTGTTTACGTGTATATACGTTTGCCTCTTTTCTTTGATGCAGGTACTCCAAAGACGATAAATTTCCTTAAACGTAATGACGTTTATCTGGTGTTTGTTTGTGGTTTGTTTCCGTGGTGTCAACAAAGAAGGGCCTGAGATACTTGAGAAAGGAATGGTGCAATTTATCTTAGGATTGTACCGTAACTCACGTGTCAGTTTTTTTTTGTTTTTTTTCAAGTCGTCAGCTGGTTTCTTCAGCCCAAAAAGATAATAATAAAAAGATAAAGACGAGTAGAAAGAAACTCGCGGAAAAAGGAAGGAGATAATGAGCTTTGGAGGAAGGGAGAAGGGTGAGAAAGCAGCGTCATGTTTCGGAGAGGAAAAAGATAATGAGGGATGGAGATGAGGAAGGATAAAATTGGCGCCAGTCGCCGAAAACGTGGACCCATTGCGATAAACACCTATAAATGATATTGTGAGTGATAAGTTAATGTATCTTTGTCGTCCGGCTTGAAGATATCCGACCTAACGTCACAGGGTCACCGATCATTCTCTGCCGCTGAAAGTGATAAGAGCTAAGCCAGAGAGAACCAGAAAAGTAAAAATCCAGAGCGTCTCCGGATGACATTCCCATACCTTGGATTTCCTGTGGCCGCATGAGGAGGGTAGAAGGGGCAGAGCGCAGCCACGGGGAAATGCCACGGAGCGAAAAGGTGATTGTCCTGCCCGAAGGAGCTCAAAGGGACAGAGGGGAGAAGAGCGGGGCGTGGCTCAGAGGTGATGGGGATGTGGCTATCCTTTTTTTTTTTTCATCTCGTTTGAATTTCCTCTTCTGAGACTAGTATGTTGCGCAAGCTCTTTACCCCTTCCTCCCCACTCCCCCTCTCACACGCCCCTCCCTCCTCCTCCTCCTCCTCCACCTCCTCAACTCCCCTAACTACCCCCATCCCCCGGCCCCTGGACTCACCCTCCCTCCCCCTGCCCGGCCCACAGGTCACGCGTCTTTTAATATTTTCCCAGAGTCAGCATCAGAGGTTTCAAGGGCAGCGGATGACGGCGAGTGAGGGAACAGCAACAGTTATTTCTATCCTATTGTTTTCGTAATCATTGGCTCTTTTTATTTATTTATTTTTTTATTATTAGGTTATAAGATACTGTTTTTCTTATTAACATTAGAGCTAATGAACAGTGCGACATACTGAAATGAAAATAACAAATATCATTATCATTATCCTTATATCTAAGACGAATAAAACAATAACTAACAAAATAATATTACTAAATACACTAATAGTAAATTAGATGGTAAAACAGATAACAAAGGAAATAACGGAATGAGGAAGAAACATGGTAATAATCCCCACAGGAGAGATATCAACAGCGGAAGGAGAAAAGAGAGCGAGGGTGGAGGATGTCAGATGCAACGACGCATGCGCAAAAGAATGTTCTAATGAGAAAGACTGTACCAATGACAATTGGTATATTACTGAGAAAGAATCCTTAATATCTTAAAAAATGAAACTGTACTAATGAGAAAGACTGTACTAATGAGAAAGACTGTATTAATGAGAAAGAATCCTTAATATCCTAAATAATGACGCTACTAATGAGAAAGTCTGTACTAATGAGAAAGATTATACTAATGATAAAAGACTGTACCATTGAGAAAGGCTGTTTTAATGAGAAAGAATCCTTAATATCTTAAATAGTGAGGCTGTACTAATGAGAAAGAATCCTAAATATCCTAAATATTGAGAAATCTTGTACTAATGAGAAAGTCTGCACTAATAAGAAAGTCTGAGAAAGACTGTACCATTGAGAAAGAATGTGTTAAGAATCCTTCATATCCTAATAATGAGACTACTGATGAGAAAGAATCTTTAATATTTTAAGCTCGTGAATAAAACAACGAAGGGGAGCAAGAAACACACGAATATGCTTAAGGCCTTTTCAACACATTGCTTCTACGGGGCATGTTTTAGCTATTCTGTTTCGTTTCAATTACTGGGCACTAGGAAAAGCACTCAACAAGGACTCTTGAAGCTGACGTGAGAGAAGCCACGCGGGACAAGGTTTCGTTCGACACCCCTCGACTCCTCCGCTTCCTCACCTTCGTCAAAGTCACGGTTTTATCGAGGAAAGAGGTTCCTCCGCCCCCGCGCCCTTCCTCTTCTTGCCTGGGCGCGGAAGATTTGCGTCTGTGATAATTTCGTGCGCTCTCTCTCTCTCTCTCTCTCTCTCTCTCTCTCTCTGCGATTGTTCTCTGTATGTTATTTTACCTTTTCCCTCTCTTTATTCGTCTCTTTTTCCTTTCTCTCTCTCTCTCTCTCTCTCTCTCTCTCTCTCTCTCTCTCTCTCTCTCTCTCTCTCTCTCTCTCTCTCTCTC